>NC_141762.1:103082221-103187221 GCF_982258835.1 Parasteatoda tepidariorum
TATATATATATATATATATATATACCCAGTTTTATCGTAAAAGTACGAATGGTAACACGAAAATAAAGACTCGAAAGAAAGAAAGAAGTTTGGTCAATGTCATTTATTGGTGTGACATGTATATCCAGAACAGCAATCTCTTTCAAAACGGCAGAATCACGAATTCTATCTCTCAAATTTTTTTTCCGAACCCGAAGTTCAGATAAGAGAACGAAATACCGTTCGTGTAATATTCTTCCGTCGGCTTCATTTCTCACTCAACTTGAAATCTTCTTAACGGCACCAAAAAATATTGAAACCTTTCTCTCCTTCCTGTGATCTCAGAATTACATCCCCAGTACGTGCAGACACCTCATCAATATGCATGGACTAGCATGTGTGTGCCCCAAGGGAAGGCTCTTTCTCTAAATGTCATTTGTAAAGAATAAAAAAAAGTGACATCGAGGGGGTCACATTTGAATTCCTAGAAGGAAACGATATTTTTGTCTCGGCAGATAAATGAGGTAACCTGTGAGGGTGAACCGCCAATAAAATAAGAAATAGGGTTGAGATCAGTATTCTTCGGTCGAAAAGGAATGTGGAAGATGCGAATTTTAAAAATGCATATTTTGTTCAACAAACACACTCTCTGAATAACTTTTGATCTGGTGAAATATTTGTGGTCTAAATTCAATTGGATGAAATCCTCTCCTGAGGTAGGATACCCCCTTTCGTGTTCTCTCTTGCTCACTGCTTGTCAAAACAAGTATTCTTTACACTTTGCCGCACCGATTTCCCAGAACCGATCGGGGTTTGATCAATAGTTAGTTGTAGTTGTTTAAAAAAAATGTGCGCTAGCTATACCTTATAGCAATTCGTTCCGTCAGTAAAGTATTAAGTAATTTACGAAGGTTAAAACTTTCTTTTTCCCAATGGCAGACACGGAATTTGAATCTTTTGCCTATACTATGCCAGAATTGTTGCTAATTTCGCGTTACCCAGTGGGCACCTGTGAACCAAAGTCACGGAGGCGAGCAACATTGCCCACGCCACACTGCCACAAACCCGTTTATAGGGTGGGCCACATTCACACATCATACACACACACAACAGAGGACAACACAAAGAGAGAGAGAAACATCCATGCCCAGAGCGGGATTCGAACCCGCAGCCTATGGCTCCGCAGTCAGGCACGCTAACCGCTCGGCCACCTGGCCGGCACGAAGGTTAAAACTGATTGAAACAGAATTAGGACTCCCTTATTGATGTTCAATTCCGTAACCTTGTAATTTCGAACCCAATCCAGAAGACAAGGGAACTCCTGGATCGAGTATTGGGAGAAGTTTGTCTTCGTGGAGAACTTATTTGATGAAATTAACCCGCATTTGCGTTACATGGAGAGGAAGACCACGAGAACCTGCCACGGTTAGCCTGACGGCAAGGGGACTCTAACCCATGATTCGTCTACCACTGATGATATTTCACGTCGGCACAGTGGTCCGTTCAAGCCGGATGCGGATTTCGTATCGACTGGGATTCGAACCCGATTCGCCTAATTGGAAAGCGAACGCTCTATCCCCTGAGCCATCGCGGCTCACTGGACCCACGTTCGTGAAAACGGGAGTTCGAATGCAGCCGATCGAATGGTGACTGGTGCACGTTAGTTCTGTCCGGTTATAAAGTACTCCATGCTCGCCGGCCAGGTGGAGGAGTGGTCAGCATGTCTGACTGTGAATGGTTGCTGGTTCCAATCCCGCTCAAGGCAGGGTTGTTTCTCTCTCTCTCTCTCTCTCTCTCTCTCTCTCTCTCTGCTGTTATCTGCAGCGTGATGTGTAAATGTGGTCCACCCTATAATTGGGTATCTGTGTGTGTGAGTGTGGCATGGATAATGCTGCTCGCCTCCGTGAGTTAGGTTCACAGGTGCCCACTGAGTAACGTTAAATGAGCAACACTCCCGGCATCTTCCTGGGGAAAGAACAAAAGTTCAGCGCCTGCCGTGTAAAAAAAAAAGTTTAAATAATTTTATTACACAGAAATCTAAAGATGAATTAAAGATAATACAAATTATCACTTTCCGTGAGAAAAAGTGAGAGCTTATACTTACGATTTATTTACGCATAAAATAAAGTATTAAATTAGTATTTATTTGCACATGAAAAAAAGTTATCGAACTTAATTTTGGAAATACATTTATTCATATATGGACAGAAAAATGCATCCAATGAGATAGTCTTTAAAATTTACACAAGAAAAATTATGTATTTATCTGTTATTAACTTCACTCTTGAAGAAATGAATGCATGTTGAAAAAAAAGTATATATTCACACACTCAACTTTCTATTCATATTTAATTTCTAATGAAATGACTTAAATTACTTAAAAACGTTACATTGAGAAGTAAACAGAATTCCTTTTTTTTTTTTTTTTTTGAAAAAAAAAATTTTAAATTTAAGAATAAGCCGTAAAACTTTAATATCTGTATACGTAAAGAGTTCCATTATAATGGTAATATCACTACCCTGAATGCATCCACGTATGTTACCTGAATACGATCGATATTTTTATGATAATTTCGAGTTAATTTAGATAGCAGTAGAAATACTAATTTTTAGATATTTAAATAATCGCTCACGGTACAGCTAATTTATATCTTCCTTTCAGATCTTTCATTTCTCTTTTTTTTATGTAAGAAATGTATAGAACTTATTAAGAAAAAAGTCTTTTTTTTTCCCTAAAAAATAAAAAAGATAAACTTTTATCATTTGTCATTCATTAAAGACTACATTTTTAATTTGTGGATAGGTAAATAATAAAAATATGGTAAATAATTATTCCAACAAATTACAATTAAGTGAATTTAATGGACAGATGCAAGATGTGGTTGATAAACAATCATTGAAAAATACTATGAATTAATTATCTCGAGGATAATTTATGTAAAAGAAAAATGTTTAAAGAATGAAGTTATATATTTATACGTCACTTTACCAACAAAAAATAATATTTAGCTTATAGGCTATAAACAGTATAGTAAAAATACAATTGCGGATAAAAATATCCAATAACCTGAGAAGATATTGTACTAAAAACGCCACAAAGATCTTTAAAAACACCATTAAAAAAAGTATACAACCTTCGTGGAAAATCTGGAGGAGTCAATAGAAGAAATTAAGAGACTACAAAAAAAATCAGTTAAAAGTTTTGATTGATTTTTGATGGATGACAAAAACTCCTGTGATTGGTCACATCTCAACTGTTTCAAGAGAAATCTGAAAAAAATCGACGCGGCTGTCAACCCGGCATCACTGAGAATGACATCTTCTTCGAAAAAAAAAGAACAGGAATCTTCAGTAGAGGGTTTTAACCTTGTTTCACAGGGACCAAATCCTAAAGCATGGGTGATTGCAAGATGAATTTCTGGAAGTACTTCCATTTTTCTAGATATAGTCTTAAGTCATTAAAAATTTTAGAGTTTGAGAATTTATTTATGGCAGTCAATTATTGGGCAGTTTCGAACTTTTTTTTGCAACTCGGTAGGAAATTTTAAACGTGTCCTATGAACTATTCGGTTAACCATCATGTTAAAACGAATTCAACTCACCCAGCAATGCCATTTAAGATAAGTTGTTGCGAATCTCTGCACTAACAATAGTGAAAAACTAGTATAATATTGAGAAGAAAAAAAATCGAGATTAAAGTCGATCCCTACTTAGGTCAATCAAGAAAAATTTTATTTTAGTTACTTTTTATCAAATAGTTAAAATTTTTTCTCCCATTTAAAACTAAAATTAATTAATTAAATTTAATTAATTAGTTCATTAAACTTAATGAATGAATTAATTTTTGAAAAAACTGTATTAACATCAAGTGGTCATCCACTACAAGTTCAAAAAAATGTATTTGAACGTGAATGGATAAATAAAAAGTATTTTATGAACGATTAATTTGAACAAGTATCAGACAAGTATAAAATTATACATTTGGTGAGGTGGACCACGCGTGCTACCACGCAATGTTCTTTATTCAATTTATCTGACACGGCGAATATAAAATAATTAAATGTGCGCAATTGGATATAATATGAAAAAATCACAACTACTTCCACTTACTAGGAATAACATTTACCTTTTAGTTTAATTAATAAACTGAGTTTTAAATATGCTTTCTAAATTCATAAACTTCGGTGAAACAACAATATAAATTATTTCAAGAGGAACTAGACTAATACAATTCCAACCTGCCGAGTAGCGACTTATAAACAAGACACTTCGTTTGATGCTTTTACTTGTTGCTAGAAATCAGGTTCGCAGAAAATGCTGTTTACTAGTTAAATTTAGTAGAAATAACACGATCTGTGACGTAGGCTATAGTATACCCAATAATCTATTTTTTTTTATTCAAATAGAGGTATAAGTTAGAAATGCTCACTGATGTCACATTTAAAATACGTGAAAAACTGAATCTCTTATAGTAAAATTTAAAACAATGACTAATGCAAGTTCAATTCCTACTATATTATCTCATTCATTTAATAGGGATGAAACGAAAAACGAGATGGAATTTTCTGATTGGTTAAAATCAGAAAATTCCATCTCGTTTTTCACTCATCCCTATTTGATGAGTGAATTAATATTTAAAAAAAAACAGTATTAACGTCAAGTGTCATCCACTTTAAAAAAAATGTCTTTGAACATGTGTGGGTGAATAAAAAGTATTTTATGAACGATAGAAAATGTGAACAAGATAGAGGGAGAGGGTGAACTATAATAGTATGTAATAATAAAAGAACATGGAAATTGTATAAAAAATTTCCCTTTTTCGGAATTGCTCTCAAATAATCAGGAAAAGAAAATTACTTTGAATAACGCGATCACAGCAAACTCTTTATTCAGTGTTTCCCAAAATGTGCTACGCGTACCCCCAGGGGTACGGGAACAGTTTAGCGGGGGTACGCGTTCTTATGCGAAATATCTCGCAACAAACGAAAATTTCAAAAAATTTTATTTGAAAACAAAGATACCCATGAAATTTTACAATTACGTATTTTTCTATGGGCTATTTTTTGCAGAGTTATCAGTTAATATTGAGTGGTATCAACAGCCAGTTGTGATTTTTAACTTTTGTGCAATTTTTTTTATAGTAAAAAATGCATTCATTTTTTTATGTGTGGTACACAGCGTTACGAAAAATTTAGAAAGGGTACACAGAAGTGATAAGTCTGGGCAACACTGCCTTTATTGACTGAAAATTTAGCTGGAAATCTGCCAATTTGATGAGTTTTCATGTCTTCTTCATCAAATACGACAAAAGGATGTGACAGTTTAATTCATTCATTGAACCGCGGCATGCGGTCAGTTTTTTTTCGCTTCAGGAAGTTTTTTTAATTAATGAATATTAAAAATTTCTCTTAGCAAATTAAAAAATATTTAAATGTGAAATGAAGCCTCGTATTTTATATATAATATACATAGATTGTAGAGAAATTAATTAAAATGTTACTCGCGGCTACGAAGAAAGAAAAAAAAAAGATTGTTTCATAATTTAGTGAGGTTTATAAAATCTGAGTTTCCGAAGGTTGTAAAAAAAAAGCCTTTTCATTCAACCGGAAAGAGAAAAAAAGAGATGTTTTAAATTATTCGTGGGTCTCGGCAAAAACGAAAAAGTTGTCATTCATAAAGTAAATTAATTTTTGGGACGTATAACTCGAAAAAAGCATAATGATGTGATTACGCTGATTAAATATGCATTTTTTTTATTATATTTTTTATTTAATTATTTTTTTTGGAGTAAATGAAAAGCCAGAGATTAAAATTAAACTGGATTAACTTCAAGTCACGTGTCGTTTCTTATATCTTTAACCTTATAAAGAATAATTTGTAAATTTCACACTTTTTTTTCTTCAATAAATGCAACTTAAAACAAGTTTTTTGATAACTCAGTATTTCGTATGAACTCGAACAGAGGAAAATCTTATTCAGGGGTCTGTCCAAACATTTTGTGAAAGGTCCGTTTTTGTAAAATTGTGAAAAAATTACTCGTAATTTGTGAAGATAAAATAAACGTTAAGTCTCATTCTTTCAACCAGGGTCCGCTTTTGTGAATTTGTGCAAATAGGGTCCGTTATTGCAAAAAAACTTTTTCAAGGAGTTTTTAAATTGTAAAGACATACAAGATTATGCTCAACACTGTAAAATTATATTTAAAAAATTTAATAAATTAATAAAACGAATAAAGGACGAAGCGTCTGCCGAAGACAAAATTTAGTTCGTTTACACCTGTCTTTCTCCCTCCCCCTTCCTGGGAAGGGTTTATTCGATTAACAAAACAATAACGAAGATAAACAAATTTGCGAAGGGTCCGATTAAAGGATAAATTATTTTGTGAAGAGTCCGTTTTTAAGATAAAATATTTTGTGAAGGGTCTGTTTTTATGAAAAGATACTTTGTGAAGGGTCCGTTAACGGACCCAAATTTCTTCTAAACAGACCCCTGTTATTAATATGGAAAATTTATAATTTCGAAGAAGCTAGGACTGCATTGTTTTTCGGGGACCAGAGTGCCTGTAGAAAAGTTGTTTTTGCTTGATGCCTGAAATTGCCTGAAGTAAGGGGTTTGATTGACGAATCAACAAAAAAGTATGAGTTGAATCTAATACTACAAAGCAATGGAGAAACAAGCAATATAAAAAAATTAAAGTCAATTCCTACTTAGGCCAACAAAGAAACATTTTATTTTAGTTGCATTTTATTAAATAATTAAAATTTTTCTTCTCCCATTTTTAAAACTAAAATTACATAATAAAATTTTAATGAATGAATTTATTTTGGTTACATTTTATTAAGTAATTAAAATGCTTCTTCTCCCATTTAAAACTAAAATTACATAATAAAATTTTAATGAATGAATTTATTTTGGTTACATTTTATAAAATAATTAAAATTTTTCTTCTCCCATTTAAAACTAAAATTACATAATAAAATTTTAATGAATGAATTTATTTTGGTTACATTTTATTAAATAATTAAAATTTTTCTTCTCCCATTTAAAACTAAAATTACATAATGAAATTTTAATGAATGAATTTATTTTGGTTACATTTTATTAAATAATTAAAATTTTTCTTCTCCCATTTAAAACTAAAATTACATAATAAAATTTTAATGAATGAATTTATTTTAGTTACATTTTATTAAGTAATTAAAATTTTTCTTCTCCCATTTAAAACTAAAATTACATAATAAAATTTTAATGAATGAATTTATTTTGGTTACATTTTATTAAATAATTGAAATTTTTCTTCTCCCATTTAAAACTAAAACTACATAATAAAATTTAATGAATGAATGAATGTTTGAAAGTGGAAATGTGACGTGAACCACACGTGCCACCTTACCATGTCCTTCATTGAATTCATCTGACACAGCGAATATAAAATAATTAAATATTTAAATGTGAACAATAAACTATTTTTTTGTTCAAATAGTTAGAACAAATTAGAAATTACTGCTGATGTTATTTTTAAAATATGCGAAAAACTGAATCGCTTATAGTAAAATTTAAAACAATAACTAACGTTTAACCCATCCGAAAATTCCATTTCGTTTTTCGCTCATTCCTATTTAATGAATGAATTAATATTTAAAAAAAACTGTATTAACTACAAGTGTCATTCACTACAGGTTTAAAAATATGTATTTGAATTTGAGTGGATGAATAAAAAGTATTTTATGAACGATTGAAAATTTGAACTAGATAATAGGGAGAGTGTGAACTAATAGTAGGAATTGAAGAAAAAAATAGAGAGAAAATTAGTTCCAAGACCCTGGTATCAATCTGCCTGGTTGTTCTAGAGCAGGGATGACGAACCAATGGCACGCGACACAATATTTTGTTCACGCCACCGATCACAATTGTTATTGCACAAATGTTATTACACCATGAAGCATATGTAACAATTAAATAAAAATTCACAAAAAACAAACAAAATAATAAACAATTATTAATACAAAAATTAACAATTAGTGCTAAAAAGCAATAAAAAACAAACTAACAATAAATAACTAGCAAAAAAAATCAACAGTCCTGCTTAAACTAATATCTTACAACCTAATATAAGTTATTTGTCATCTAATCTCCAACAACAGAAGTCACACTGATGTTGCTTTAAGTTGAATTACGGCTATAACTGAGACATTGCAAAATGTTTTTTTTCAATGTTAATAAAGAGTTTTGAGTTGATAGTATTTAGTATTAATATTTCCCCGATAATCATGAAGTCAAAATTATTTGACGGCACGTCTGTGACTTCATTAAACAATTTTTTTAGAAAAAATAGCACGTTGGTGTATAAAGGTTCGCCACCCCTGTTCTAGAGTGTTCCCCACCGGTACCGGTCCGCGGACCGGTACCGGTTTGTGGATCAAATGCCACAGAGCCTCCCATTTCATTAAAACTGAATTTGAATTCCTAGGTTTATACCCCAAATTAAGAATATCTGTGTTCCATTAAAATTTTATTTATTTAAAAAAAAGGGACCGCCGGAGGTAGTGACATAAATTTTTTAATGTTTATAATGTATCATTGTTTCTGATTACCCCCGGATGGAACCGTCTCATTGCAAAGAAACAAGCTCAGGGTTCTCATTCATTTAACGTTCTAGTAAGTTCAAATGTTAAATCACTTTATGTTTATTTTTTGGTGTAACTGTATTTTATTTTGAAGGCATGTTTGAATACGATTAAGTTAAAATTAATAAAACAAAATAATCCAAAATATAAACAATCAACATCTCCCCTCTAGGGGCTGTGGTAAAATTATCAAACGTTAACAGGTCCACGGTGATTTAAAGGTTGGGGAACACTGTTCTAGAGTAACATCAATCAGCAGCGGTCGCCATAGCAACGAACGCAATAACGACGCATACTCACTGTTTACTGTTTCTCTTGAACTGTAGGTTAGAATAACAGAGTATACAGAGTTACAAGAATAACAAAAACTTTGTTCAAATGATGAAATTATCTTCTATTCACAACTGGAGAAGCAGTTAATGAGATCTCTCTGGTCCCATACCTCAAAAATAAACTCCCAAACTTAAAGCATGATAAAATAAAAGTGACAAAAATTAATTTTAAAAATAATTCTGAAAAAAAAAACATTTTATTTCTCACTTCTTTAAATGGAGTCTCTATTGGGTGATTGTAAGTTAAGTCACTTACACTCGCTACACTGATTTGATTTGTGTCAAAAGTAGAATGAAAATATGCGAAGTACTTAATGTTATCTTTATAACTAATTTGGCAGCCGAATTTGAACCGAAGATATTTTGTTAAAATTGTCTACTTTCGTATGGCGTAATTGGAGATTTTCATCAGTGCTTACTTTTATTCAAAAGTTCATGTTCTTGAAAGTATCACAATTGTATACCAGTAATAAATTCACAATTTGTGAAGAAAAATTTATTTTGCCTGACGGTGTTCCACAACGTATCAAAACTATCAAATTATTAATATTTTCAAATATTAATTCATTTATTAAATATAATTAACTAATTAAATTTAGTGAATTAATTTTAGTTTTAAACGAGAGAAATTTTTTTATCTATTTGATAAAAAGAAATTAAAATAAAATTTGTCTTTATTAACCTAAGTAGGAACAAAACACCTCCTAGAAAAGAACAGGCCTCAGCACGGGTTATCCTTTAGTAGTCCAAACGTAAAGACATATTTCGTATTTTCAACCACTGCGCAGCTCAGTACCCCGAACGTAATGACATCTTTCTTATTTTTCATCTACTGCGCAGTTTACTTCGTCACGTCGGACTACTAAATTGATCCGTGATGAGGCCTTCCTACTTCTAGGAGGTGTTGGTAGGAATCGACTTTAATTTCGATTATCTTTCTCAATATTATACTAGTTTTTCACTATTGTAAGTGCAGAGATCCGCAACAACTTTCTTAAATGTCATTGTTGGGTGAGTTGAATTCGCTTTAACACGATGCTTAAGCGAGTAAGACACGTTTAAAATTTCCTACCGAGTTGTAAAAAAAAGTTCAAAACAACCCAATAATTGACTGACAAAAATAAATTCTAAAACTCTAATATTTTTAATTACTTAAAACTCTTATCTAGAAAAAAGGAAGTACTTCCAGAAATTCATCTTGGAATCACCCATGCTTTGGGATTTAGTTCCTGTGAAACAAGGTTAAAACCCTCTACTGAAGATTCCTGTTATTTTTTTCGAAGATGCCATTCTCAGTGATTACAGCGGGTTGGCAGCCGCGTCGATTTTTTCCGATCTCTCTCGAAACAGTTGAGATGTGACCAATCACAGCAGTTTTTTTCATCCATCAAAAATCAATCAAAATTTTTAACTGATTTTTTTTTTATAGTCTCTTAATTTCTTCTATTGACTCCTCCAGATTTTCCATGAAGGTTTTATACTTTTTTTAATGGTGTTTTTAAAGATTGTGGCGTTTTTAGAACAATATCTTTTCGGGTTATAGGATATTTTTTATCCGCAATTGTATTTTTACTATATTGTTTATAGCCTATAACAGGGGTGGCCAAGCTCCTTGATAGTCGAGCCATTTTTCAAAATTTGAAATTTTTCGCGAGCCACAATTAAATACGTATTTAAAAGGTATAAAAAAATTTTTTTACAGAAATTATATTCATTGAAAATATATAAATAATAGTACAAAATATGTGCATTGAATTTAAATATTAAAAATTAAACACATTCATTTTACTTCTCTTGATAATTCTTTAAAATTTGGTGAATGATTGGTGGCGGCACTTCTCGGTAATTCTTTGAGATGCTGGTTAGTTAATACTGATCGGTGTTTGGATTTAAGGATAAAGTGGAATAAAATGATTCACATAAGTACGTTGTTCCGAATATTGAAATAATTCGACAGACAGCCTTTTTTAATTCAGGATACTTCAATTCCGATACAAATTTCCGAAATTCAGTAATCGACGTGGACTTATATTTTAAATGTAGAGCTTGATCTTCTTGCCTTTCTATTAATTCTGATTCTCCAGATGCTTTTTGGGTCATAAATATATTGGAAATGGAAAACTCACCTTGAATAATGTTAATTTCAAATGGATTCAGAGAAAAATCAAGAGACGATTTTAAATATTTCAAGTGAAAACTATTTTGGAATTCCGTCAAAATTCCTTCTAGCTCTTTTGTATACTTGTTGAGTTTTTCTTGTTTAATATTGGAACAAATTTTTTTAATTCAAAAAAAATGACAAGATGTTTAATTTTTAGTGTTTTTTTGAAAAAGTTGTAATTTAGTTTGAAATCTAAATATACACTCTGAAAGCTCAGATTCCCTGCAATTGTAAATTCAGTGGTTGCAAATGTTCCATGACATCATTTAAAAACATTAAGCTTTGTAACCACTCGTCATCCTCTAATTCTGAACAGGTTATTTTCTTTTCTCTTAGAAATGCAGTTATCGGATCAAAAAAATTTACAAAACGATTTTCTACGTTGTAGCTAGATAACCATCTAACAATGCAAAAGAAATTAATGTCATTTGGAAGTTCTTCGTCTTTTAATTCTTTAAGGAAATTTTGGAATTATCGATGAATTTTACATCGGTTCGAATGTAATTTACAATGTGTAACACTGTTTTCATAACATCAGGATATTTTAGACATTTTGTAACGAGATGTTCTCGGGGAATTATGCAGTGAATCGGTATGAATTGTGAAATTTGAGAATCATCTCTTAAAAGTCCAATAAGATCGATTTTTTTTACCCAGCATTGCCGGAGCTAAATCAGGTGCATTACTTACAAGTTTATTAAGAGGCACATCAAAAGTTTTCATCATGGAATCTAATGCATTTTTAATATCAACACCGCAAGTTGATTCTTGAAGTACTTCTAAATGAAGTGTCGCCTATATGTTGTCGATATTAGTTGTTTGTTTATGTTGCGAAATGTCATTGTGGATTTTACTTTTTCCAAGAAAAGAAGAATAAATTATTGGTAGATCGTATTAATCGGACTGGAGTCGGTCGATTACGGACGATTACGCCACTGTTTATGTTCGTTCGCGTAGTTTTCGATGAGTCATATCATTCTTAACTTGGAAGAAAATGAAATTTGTTAAAACGTGGCACTTAGTCTTTCATATTTGTTGTCAGTGATTTAAAAGACATTTTGAAACACATACGGAACGATGATAATTTTTTTAAATATAATAGTACCGTCATTCGGGGCTACTTTGTGCAGGATTTCGCAGTTTTTGAACTTTGGCATGTAAAAAAACTATGTTAATTCAAACTTTAGTAAAATTTATCGATATTATATTCATAACTGGACTCAGACGAGTGAATTTGATCAATATTGGCATTATTTGAATGTAATATTTACGAATAATAAGTCAAAACATACCTTGCACAAAGTAGCCCCCAAATGGGGCTACTTTGTGCAGCGATAGGAATTCAGTTTAATAATCATGTTTTTAGTAAAATATTGATATAAAATTGTTAAAAAAATTAATTGTTGACATTTTTAAAAACAAAAACATCAAGATATATAAAGATATTAGTTTGAAAATAATTTTCAGCGTTAAAAAACCATTTTTTTGAAGAATTTTTTCTTAAAGAGAATGTTTATTTCAAAACATTTGAGTTTAAACAAAAGGAAACCATATACATTTTCAAACAATGAAATGGATGAAATTTTAAAAATAATAATTATTTCATATTCATTAACATTTATAATATTGTTAAATTTGAACATAACATCCTTGAATGAACATGACAGAACTTGCTCTTCAGTTTCTGTCAAAATCACCTGATGTCCTATAAATTATATTTTTATGTGTTAAATCGTTTGATTAATTCATTAGAAAAATCTTTGTAGAAGAAAAATAATAGTTTACCAGGAAGTTTCACATGTTTCTTGTGAATTTTATTAGGGATAGTATTTCTGTCGATTTTGTACTTCCGAGAAGCTTCTGCAATCGACATACCACCAGCAACTGCTTGCAAACATTGTTGCAGCTTTTCTAAAGTGTAATCACGGTAGTTTCTCGTTCCAGGTATTTTTTTATAACGTCTGACCATTTTTCTGTCGAAAAAAAAAAACGAATGAAACTTAGCACAAAGTAGCCCCAAAGTGCATTTTTTTTCATTTTCCGTTTATTTGTTATTAATTTTCAAATTTTTTTAACGCTAACATGATATAATTGTTTATTAATATATAAATAAAAAATTTTGCACTTACGACAATTGTTTTATCAACGTCTTTGCATTTCACAGCTAAAGTTTGCACGCACACTTTTCGACATCCGACGTCCTCGGAAAGTTGCTGACATTGGATGAACGAAACACACTCTGAGACTGTTTCAAAATTCGAAAAAATGTTTGAAGTGATAGAAGAGACTTCTATCTTCAAATTCCACACATTTTTAACGTGAAATAAACATAATACTGAATAGCAGCACTTGAAAAAGGCCAAATTCGAATTTGCACAAAGTAGCCCCGAATGACGGTACGAAAATGAAAAGGGTACATTCAGCGAGAGCCGCAAATAATCCTTCGAAGAGCCGCGTGGCTCACGAGCCGCTAGTTGGCCACCCCAGCTCTAAAATATGGGCTTAGTTTGTTTTTTATATGTAACTGCAGTTTTTTTTATGTGCAACTGTTTTATCGTTAACACATCGTTTCGTATGTGTTAATATAAATTGTATTTTTTTTTCTTCATTTCTCAACACCTGTCAGTCCCTTATTCAAATTTCGCTGAGGCTAAATAAATATATGTGACTTAAACTAACCATTTATAGACTTTTGAATTGTGAAATATAAAATATCGTAATTCGTGGTCTCTTACGGCCTAGTGTCCAACGAAAAAATATCTTTCTGAGTTGTATCTACCAAAAAAAAAACTGCACTCTCTTTTACTTGCTCAATCAGTCATGATATTTATCACATTTACCATTACGATTTGGGAATGATGCAAACAAACCGGTTAATCTGATAAATTTTCAAAAATTTATCATAATTATTAAATTTAGTGATGATTATGCATAATTACCGATTATTATATATAATCACCAGTTTATTACTTTTATCATAACATATGCAATACTCTGCAATAATAGAAGAGACAATTTCAGTTTTTAACCCACTGGCAGTGGTTCAGCAGTCTTCATCTGCAGTCTCCTCCGCATAGCAAAACCGTTTTTTTTTTGTTTTTTTTTATTTTTTATTTTTTTTTAAATATTAGATAGAAACATTCTTCCTCCAGTTATTTCCCTCAAAGGTCAGTGGGTTAATTTATTTTTTAAGAGAGCGACAATAAATTACGAAAGAAAAGAAGAATTTCTGCCCAGTAACCTTTTGAATGACATTAGCTTTTACAAAACAATTTTTTCCCCTTTCTTTGAATTCTTATTGAAGAGTTAAGATTTAAATTTTTGTGTAGGCAAACTTATCATAAAATAGTAACCATGCAAACGTTTTAATCAACTGAGAAAACTATTCAGACTATTTAATTTTTACTATTTAATCACGCGATATGACGTAGTTAGGGAGATTTTGTCATCTATTTTCCCCTAAGTAATCCCCATTCTATAAAAAGTACACTAATTGACTCTGCGATATTAAAATACCTCAATGAAGAATGTTTCGTATTCCTCTAATTCTTAATATAACCGGGATTTCCTTGTTGTGTAGAATATGATGTTTGGCACATAGTCGGGGACTGTTTGTTTCTGCAGAAATCGAATAAGGTGGGATTCATTTTGGTTCTTAAAATATTAACATTTGATAGCCGTTACATCAGATTTCGATAAAAAAATATGCTGATGTTTTTTAAATTTCGAATTCTTTCATCAAAATTGCACTACGAAATTCTTGTCAAAAAAAAAACTTTATTTAAAAAAAAACTTATACGCAGCAAAAAAATTCCATATATTTTTTAAATTTTTTAAAATCGGACGTCTGAAAAGTGGAACGAAATTGTATGGTTTTTAGAAACCAATATAACTATATTTAATGGAATATAATTAGTGATATATTATTCTTAATTACTTTCCTTTACGTGTTTGAATGTTTTTAACTCCTAAACACCACATCAGCATTTAAAACTAAAATCCTTGCCCCCCTAATATCATTCGTATTAAAAATTGCGATTTTATTGATGTTTTAAAATAAATACTGTAGGAGCTCAATTTAACAAAGTCGCTAAATCCCGATAAGAAGTTCCTTATATGGAAAATTCGTTAAATAAAAAATCGTCATTTGAAATACTTACACAACACAAAACAGGTTTTAAATTCATAAACGCTCGATATAATTAAAATAGCAATTGATACACATTTATCTTGTAAATTATTATCGAATTGTTTCAAATGATTTTTCATATGAATCATTTCCTCATATGAAGGTTTATTAATTTCTTCATCATTTTTGTCTTTATATTCTTCTTCCTCACAATTTACAGCAGTATTGTTTTTATTCTTCACGCGGTCCTAAATATCCGATTCAGTTACTGTTTCTGTGGTTACAGCTTCAGAATCAATAAAAAGAAAATCATTAATCAGTACATTATCGTTCATTTCGTGGTTCTCTCTTAGCTGTACACACCTTTTTTTTTAAAGATCTGACTAAGAATCCATCTTTAGCAAAAACTGTTACGAATAGTACGATCTGTTCCATACTTTAGAAATTTCTGTTACGCTTTCTCTAAAATTTATTTTCGGCATGGAAAAGTTTGTTAAATAGAAAATTCACTTCGCTATTTAGAAGTTATTTTACGTAGAAATTTCCAAATATTTCTTGGTAGGACGGGATAGCCTGGTTGGTGGAACACTGGGCCCATGCCCAAGAGTTCGTGGGTTCCATCCCAGCCGGCCGAAGCCTACCCATTGTAACGTGTCAAGCTATATTAAGAAACAGTTCTTCGGTTTATTAAAAAAACGTTTATTTCACACCACAACAAATACAGTAACAAATATAAAGTACCCGTAACGGGATAGTTAAATCTTAAGAGAAAGTGCCCGTAACGGGATATATCAAGACTCGCCCGTAACGGGATATATGAAACCTCCAATTCCACAACAACAACTCTCTGTTGTTCTAAAAAGGTCTTCTAATTTTATCGTCTGCTTTTATTTTATTGTTCATGTCTTTATGTGTTTAGTTTAGTTTATTTATGCTTTAGCTAGCCCGTTATTTTTTAAAAATATTTTTAGACTTTATACTGTGCAGTAAATGGTAAATGATACGCGTCAAATCTGTCGAGTCGCAAAATCCACCATGTTCCCATAACAAATCAATGCCTCTGGGGGTACGGATCCAGGAGTTTCCTTGTCCTCTGGATTGATTCAAAATTACAATGTTTCGGAGTGAAACATTAGTAGTCTTAAACACAAAATTAGGTCGACTGTTCAACGACGGATATAAAAAATATATAAAAAAAAAAGTTCTTGGTACCCCGGAAAAAAATCGTCCAACTGTTCTTCAAAGATCAAAAGTGAAAATGTTCCTTATACGAAAGATGTAATAAAAGTGAAATTCATTCTAAAATATCTTAAATTGTTCGAATACATAAACATCAGGGTGATAATAATTCCTTGAACATAAATGAGAAACTTATAAATATTGTTTTTTTACTTCCTGAAAATAAACATTTTTTAATGATATTTCTGCTTAAACTTCAGAAACAGCAAGACATATGAAAAAATGAATAATTCTTGACATTTACATTTCTCTCTAGGGTTTGTTATGCATTAAATTCTTCCAAAGAAGGAACTCATTTATGCAAAAGGATGACTCCTTAATTGAGCAGCTAGTAGGTCGCGACCGTTGCTTCTGAATAATAGCTGTGCTCATCCCCTACGAAATTTTATCTGCAAAGAAGCAGCCGCAAAGCTCGAATGGGATTGGCTAAGTCATTATTTACATAAATTTTAATTTTTACCATCAGGTTAGCGGGCAGTCATGGAGATACGACTTCAGAATATTAATTTTAATTATCTTTACCGCTTTTGAACAGTTAGATTAAAAACGAATACTCTTTGGTCGAAGTGTATAAAATTAAAAACACATAAAAATAACTAAATAAACTGCGATAAGATGAAAAAAGTAATTTGTTTATACTAGCCTCATTGACTTTAAATGAACGCTGTATTTTATATTCTTTTGTAGGCGACACAATTAACTCCTGGAGCGGAAAGCTTGATTCTTGATAATAACATCGTTCATCAAAATTATAAATGAAAGTTTATTTTTAAAGTTACTTTTAGAATCATTTAGATACAGAGTTGATTTATATTTTGCAAAATATAACACTTGGATAATAAGTTTAACGAATCGTTCGAGAAAATTTTTTTCCTAAAAAAAATTTATACATTACCTCTAGTTTGGTTTCACTTTCATCGTTCAAAATTTTTTCTAGTTTGCAACTTTTTAAATTTTTTTTTTTTTGCCGATATATTAATCAAATCCAAACAAAACAAATACTACAAAAAATCTTTTTTGCTTAATTTCATATTGATTGAATAAATAGATAACAAACAATGTATATAAATTTTTATCTAGTACTATTTTTTGCCAATATATTAATCAAATCCAAACAAAACAAATACTACATAAAATCTTTTTTCATGAAATTCTATTAATTGAAAGAATAGATAGCAAACAATGTATATTAATTTTTTTATAATACTATTTTTTGTCGATATATTAGTCAAATCCAAATAAAGCAAATACTCGAAAAAAGTATTTTTTCTAGCGATTGAAAGAATATATAACGATGTATATTAATTTTTTAATAGTTCAAAATCTCAATTAGCTATTAAATTGTACATATTTTTAATATAAAATATATTGAAATCCTTGTCATAAAAAACAGTTTTCGATTGAAAAGTTACTATTAGAAACATAAAAACCACATATCACGTCTTTCTTTCTTTCTGCAGTCAATCAGGTTTTCAGTTTCATCAACCTCAATAAGGATGCGTTAGATCTTGATAGCACGTGATATAGAATTATTTTTAATAAGATGTATATGAAATTTATTTTTAATCGAAATTGTTTATTGATGACTAAAAAATTTCTCAAATCCTACTCATAACATAAATTTAATTGCAGGTCATTATTTGTAAATGTAAACTCACATCTAAACTTTAACAAATGAGGTCTCAAAAAAAATTTTTTTTTCAATGATTTACTGTGAGCCGGGATGGCTCAGGGGATAGAGCATTCGTCTTCCAATGAGGTGAACCTTGTTCAAATCCCAGCGGTGGCTGGTCGATACGAATTCCGCCTCCGGCTTGCACTGACCAAAGTGCTGACGTAAAATATCCTCAGTGGAAGACGGATCATGGGTTAAAGTCCCCTTTCCGTCAAGCTAACCGTGGGAGGTTCTCGTGGTCTTCCTTTCAATGTAACGCAAATGCGGGTGAGTTCCATCAAAAAGTCCTCCAAGAAGGAAAGTTTCTCCCAATACTTGATCCAGGAGATCCCTTGTCTTCAGGGTAGGGTTCAAAATGACAAGTCTACGGTGTTGAACAATAGTAGTCGTAAACTCAAAATTGAGTCTGCTGTTCAATGACTGTTATAAAAGTAATAAGGCGTACTAGACAGCGAATTCCGAGAGAAACGCATTTAACATATAACATATTGACATATAATTATATTTGAAGAGATGAACACAGCAGAAAATATCTGGAAGTTATTGTAAAACTTTATATGTGGAGCTGAAATATTTCATTCTGAGCAGTATCCCAACATAAGATGTTCAAAAGTGAATCGAATGGACAAGATTCATCTTATTTTGAGCATTTCTACCTTTGTTAAGATAATTTTTACATGAGCTTAAATTAAAAATGCTTTGAATAAGAACAAAAATAAAAGTGTAGGGAATTATTAAAATGTATCCTCTATTTAAAATCATAATAATATATTCAACGCTTTTTTTTCTACTTGGATGAGCTTTCATATGATGTCAACTCCTCTGCTTTTTACCCAGCAAAATTGTAGATAAGGCCATTTTACTTTGCATTAACGCTACTTCCATGCTCATGTTCGAAAGTTACAAAGGGTGTATAAGTGTACTAACCTTAGGGAAAAATCTGTATGTTTGACAATGCCTAATTTTTTTTTCTGTTTTGCAAAAAACATTTCTATAGCTTATTCTACATTTGAACAACAATTTTGAATTCATTCAAAAAACTAAAAAATATTGGAGTTTTACTTTTTCAGAAAAAAATAAATGCAATTTTAAGTATCTTTTATTAAAACATACTTCGAAAAACTTTTAAATTTACAAAAAAACGCGAAATATACAAAATGACTAATTATATTTAAAAATGAAACTATTTACGTTATTATGAATATTACATTTATATCGTATTTACATTTTGTGGTTAAATTTTCCTTTTTTTAATTAGTTTTTATAAATTTTTCACGTATATCTAGCGTTGGTTTTGGTGGATTATTAACAATTCTTTCAAAATATTTCGAAACTAAATAGTAATTTTAAGTGAAAATAAAATTCTCGTCAATTGAATTTACGTATTTGCATATTTTCTATTTTATATATTTGAGTGCTCTTTTCGAGAAACATTTTTCTCAAGAAGAAAATCTTTTAAAAATAAAGGAATGCTTTTTATTTTGAGGTGAAAAAAATGCTGAATTGAAAAAAGAAAGAAAAAAAAATTAAGGATTGCTTAAATAGACATTCATATATTTGTTTGTAAAAATAGTATGTTTCGAATGAAATGGCTAAAAAGTAATTAGAAAAATTAATGACTTCAATAAATTTTTCGTTAAATTGTCTGAACTAAAAATTAATTAAATTTGTTTTCTTTTTTTCATTTTATTTAAACTTGGAAAGAGAAACATTTGAAAATATAAGTTTTTTGCTACAAAAAATTTAATGAAGAAACTCATTTTAAAATGTTTTTGATCAAATATTATGTTATTTCGTTCTTCCAAAATTAGTTACTTACTTTAAAAAAATACGACTTTTAGTTTTTATTTTATGAGCTTTCATTTTAATCTTTAAAAAAAAATTCATTCTCTTTTATACTTGCCATCTAAGTCATATATAAGAAGGAAATTTCCTTCGTGAAAATTCTTTAATAAATTCTCGACAGCACTTTGTACGCAACAGATGGTCTACAACCATTACTGTCGATGCATTGAACGGAGAAAAAAAGTTATATGATATGATTTTGAAAGAATATCCAAAAATCTTTTGCTATCACCATCTTTAAAACAATATATGTTTAAACGTCATTGACCAGTAAATTATTTAGTTTGTATTAAGCGGTATTTTTATAAAATTCCTACGATAAATTCCTTTAAATTTGATGAATAAGTGGTGACAGGACTTCTCAGTAATTCTTTGAGATGCTGGTTAGTTTATTCTGATCGGTGTTTGGATTTCACGAATTTTAAAGTGGAATAAAATGATTCACATAAGTACGTTGTTCCGAATATTGAAATAATTCGACAAGCAGCCTTTTTTAATGCAGGCTATTTCGATTCTGGTACAAATTTCCAAAATTCAGTAATCGACGTCGACTTATATTTACATAGTAGAGCTTGATCTTCATGCGTCTCTATTAATTCTAATTCTCCAGATGCTTTTTGTGTCATAATTATATCAGAAATGGAAAACTCTCCTTGAATTGAACAACGTTGCACTTAGTTTTTCATATTTGTTCTCTGTAATTTAAGACATTTTGAAACACATAAGAAATGATAATATTTTTTTCAAATATAATAGCACAAAAAATGAAAAAGGAATACATTTATCAAGAGCCACAAACAATCCTTCAAAGAGCCGCATATATATATATATATATATATATATATATATATATATATATATATATATATATATATATATATATATATATATATATATATATATATATATATATATATATATATATATATATATATATATATATATATATATATATATATATATATATGTGTGTGTGTGTGTATATATGTGTGTGTGTGTGTATATATGTGTGTGTGTGTGTATATATGTGTGTGTGTGTGTATATATGTGTGTGTGTGTGTATATATGTGTGTGTGTGTGTATATATGTGTGTGTGTGTATATATGTGTGTATATATGTGTGTATATATGTGTGTATATATATGTGTATATATATGTGTATATATGTGTATATATATGTGTATATGTGTGTGTATATATATGTGTATATATATGTGTATATATATGTGTATATGTGTGTGTATATATGTGTGTATATATGTGTATATATGTGTATATATATGTGTATATATATGTGTATATATGTGTATATATGTGTATATATATGTGTATATATGTGTATATATGTGTGTATATATATATATATGTATATATATATATAGATATGTATATATATATATATATATATATATATATATATATATATATATATATGTATATATATATATATGTATATATATATATAGATATGTATATATATATATGTATATATATATATATATATATATATATATATATATATATATATATATATATATATATATATATATATATATATATATATATATATATATATATATATATATAGATATGTATATATATATATATAGATATGTATATATATATATATAGATATGTATATATATATATATAGATATGTATATATATATATATAGATATGTATATATATATATATAGATATGTATATATATATATAGATATGTATATATATATGTATATATATATAGATATGTATATATATATATATATGTATATATATATATATATATATGTATATATATATATATATATGTATATATATATATATGTATATGGGCAATTCCACGAAATTGTCAACTTTTAAGTGAAATTTTTTTTTTATGAATTGCATATTTTAATTTTAAAAATATGTTCAAAAATAGCCAAAGTCTACATATTACTGTTTAATTTTTGATAATTTTAAGTTTTTTGAATCTGGCAGCATTCTAAAGTAATCACATGGCTGACAAGTGAATTCTTCACATTTGTGCTCAAATTGTTTTCTTGAAAAATACTTATAAAATAAAAGAAATGTATCTTTCTTTTGCAATATTTTGATAAAAATATGCATATAGTACAAAATTTAAACATTTAAAACATAGCCTTTAAGTCATTTTAAGTTTAATATATTAAATAAAAGTAACTTTTTTTTGTGTCATTCCGTCACATGTTTTAGTATATTTTTTTAAATAGCAACTGCGTTTTTGAATGAAAATGTGTATATTTTGGAATATAAAGCAGATGTGGCATAGGAATCAATGAGAAATTGTAAAATTCTATGCATTTGATTATTAACTTCCAATAATTAGCGTGACGGAATGACACATCTTCGGCGATGGAATGACAAAATGAGTCCTTGAGAAGCTTAGTCAAAAACTAGGGAATTATTTTTTTTTCAATTAACCTAATGGCTAAAACAGCTGCTGAAAGACAGATAAAATGTTGAAAAAGACCAAGATCCCCATGATATGATGAAGAAAAAAAAACAGAGAAAGAAAGGCAGAGAAGAAAGCTTCCGCGACAAAAGTTGGACTTAAAAAACTCAGAAATGTAAACGCTGTTGTGCAGAGATTGTGTAAACAAAGAAAAAATCAAATTCTACCAATCTCTTCACATACAAATAATTTAAATTCCCTATACAAATTCCTGCAGAGTCTTGGTAAAGTAATAAAAAAAATTGTTCACTCACCATAAAAAAAATTGTGCACTCACTTCCAAAATCACCAATAGAGGTAAAAAAATTAATTCAGTCTTTATGTGAGAAGTATTTAACATCGAACTCAAAAGAAACTAAGTGAGAAAAGTAATGTTGATGAGCTGTTTAATTTGGTTAAAAAAATTTTACTGTCAAGATGATGTTAGTTACAAGCCCCCAAGTATGAAGGATTCAGTCATAATACAAACTCTGACAGAGTAACGAAGAGTGCAGATGCAATATATACTTATGGCCTTAAAAGAGGCTTTTCATAAAGAAGCATATATTGATGTAAAGTGTGTCTTATCTCATTTTTATTCTTATTCTTATTTTCGTTAAGTGTATTTCATTAATACCTCACAGCACATGCACCTATAAATACCATGTAATTGTGATGTTGTTCTAAAAGGCCAAACAAGATGTTGGCTGCTGTAAAACGGCACATAATATGTAAAAGAATTTTATGATTTCATAAAGTCGAAGCAACAAATCGTTGAAGTTTTGTTTTTGTCCAGCTATTCTATTTAAGAGAGGGCAAAAGAGAATGACTTCAGCTAGACACTTGCTTCATTAGCATTGCCAGAAACAAGAGACCTGCACTAGATGCTCATGTAGTTGAGAAGCGAATCATCAAAATTGGAATGCTTTCTAATTTTAACCAAAACCAAGTATATGATTTGAAAAGCCACTGTTTTGAAGAGGAAATGGAAAATATGATTGAGGAGTATGTGGTCGGCTCTTTAATCATTGTCCCCTACTGCGAAAAAAAAGAAGGCACATTTATATGCAACGCAAATTATTTTGATAAACAAAGACGATTTAGATGTTAAAGTATTTAAAGAACATGGGACAAAAATTGATTTATGCATAAATTTCCTGAGAACGAAGATAAGATGTGACATTGGCAAGTTAGATATAAAACCTCTTCTAAAACAACCTAATTTTCAAATTGTTGAACTTTTAACTGATTCTTACGTAAATATTAATTCTGTTTATCTGTTACATTCTGTTTATCATTTACATATTAATAAAACATTTTTTAAATGAAGACTTTCTTCCACTAAACTTTTTGTCATTCCGTCACGGTCATTCCGTCACAGCAAATAGATGTTAATAACTGCTAGCCAACCTGAGGTTAATTTTCCAAATTCACAATTTACATTGCTTACACATTATACTAAAAGTAAAAAATAGTTCAGGAAAATAATAGTTGCAAAATTCACAGAAACTACCAGTTCTAAGCGGCATGCCGAAAGCTTGGTTGCCAAAATGTCATTCCGTCACACAAGTAAAAAGTTCATAAAATTAAAAATAAAAAAAATACAAAATTCTTTTTTTTTTTGTTTATGAATCACATTATACCAATAATAATGATATGCATGAGAAAAAATCATGTTTATTTGAAATTAGATGCATAGAAACTTCAATTAATTGTCATCATGCAAGTCAAAATGTCATTCCGTCACATATGGAATTGCCCATATATATATATATATATGTATATATATATATGTATATATATATATGTATATATATATATATGTATATATATATGCCCTGTTACGGTTGGGTATAGAATAAAAATGAAAAAGGTTGCAAGAATGATATCAATTTAGAAAAAGAAAAAAAACTAAAAATTAATGGCCGGGTGAAACATAGTTAGTGGTACATTTACGAAGTTTGGCTAACCCAGAAAAATAGTAAATTTTCTTCCTCAAAAAAATACGTTCCAGAAGATAACAAGTATATTCAAAAAACATACCTTCTTCTTCAGAGCAGTTCTCAGAGGCTAGGGTGAAAACAAAACAGCAAACAAAACCTTGGTTATTGAAAATGAAGCAGTCCAGTTCTTTTTTTAAAAAAGATTCGTTGTTGTTTTATTGGAGAAAAAATATGTTCAAAAAGTCATCACATTTGAGGCACGACATCATTTTAGAAATCATCACTGGCACATCCCAAGAATGTGGAACTAGTGATGACTGGAACAGGAGTTTGAAAATGACTGAGAAGGATTTCCATCCCTGACGGTAGTTGGTCAGCGGATCATCATAAAAAAAGGCTGGAGATTTATCAGGAAAATTCTTTAGTAGGCATTAATCCAATTTTATCAGGAAAATTCCTTAGTAGGCATTAATTCAATTTATCAGGAAAATTCTTTAGTAAGCATTAATCAGAGACAATGAAAAGGACAGCATGGCGGTCGATGAGATATTTTCAGAGAACAAAGCCCAACATCAAATAAAGATGGCGCAAGGAAGCCATCCTTCGAAAAAAAGCTTCTCCACCTTAGGGAGGTGGGAGCAAAAAAATTTTAAAACTCCGTTAAGCGGAGGGCAGCAAATTATATGACATCAAATTATCGAAAGCTATCCGTCTTTCGCGCTCTTCCTTTTTATAAGATACAAAAACTTAAAGTTGAAGTTGTAGTGCATGTTGTGCAAGTTAAAGTTAAATTATCTAAAAATCACGAGTTGAGACGAAAAATTGATTATGCGTTAAAAGTTACGGTTGAGAAACACAACAAACACGCGGAGATGAAAGATGCCGACGACCAGTGGAATTCTCAGAAAAAAAAAGGGTGGAAACTTCTCGAAATAAAGGGGCTCTTTAAGGAGCTGGTAAGGAATTTTAGGGGGAGAATGTCCAAATTGCGCTACCGCTTAAGGGGCTAAAGAAAGATGATGAAATAAAAGAATGTATTACAAAATTAAAAGAATTAGTATTATTGATTAAAAAAAAAGGATATTTATAAATTAGGCTGTGACCTAATGTCACATTATACCCCCCACTGCAGAAAAAAATTTTGAAGAAAAAAAATTTTTTTTTTTTTTTTTTTTTTTTGTTTTTGCCAAAAAATATTAATCCAAAAAAATTTATAAATGAAATTAAGTTCTAACAGCCTGCAACTCCAGTTCACCACTACTCCACTTACAAATAGTCAGATGTTTACATAACAATCTATATCAAAACTTTTGATAGTAAGAGTCTGAAATGAGAAAAGCTGTGCCTCAAACATAAGACATACAAAGAATTAGTAACACATAACAACACATACATATAAGCAGCTTTACATGGCTGCATCTTGATTAGTGAGATGGCCAAACAATGTTAATTGTTTGATAAATGGACGAAAAAACACAAAACAATCTTAATTGTTTGCTAAATGAAAACAAACATTTTGACACAGAATCGTCAACACATGTACTATAAATTAAACTTGAACAACATATGCCTTGATGCATGTGAATGCCTATAAGTGCAATAACACCCGTCTAAAAAAATTCAGGCTACATGAAGTAGACTGAGAAAATCTTCTCCAAAGAAAATAACATTAAGG
This sequence comes from Parasteatoda tepidariorum, assembly GCF_982258835.1. Classification (NCBI taxonomy): domain Eukaryota; kingdom Metazoa; phylum Arthropoda; class Arachnida; order Araneae; family Theridiidae; genus Parasteatoda; species Parasteatoda tepidariorum. The sequence goes on from NC_141762.1 coordinate 103,108,279, forward strand.
AGGTAAAATGGATAATTGATTATTCAAAAAAAATCTCACTTAGTAATAGTGGAAAAGCAATTGTTGAGATAACGGACAGTAACTCAAATTATTCCTTGTAAGAAGGAATTGAAAAAAAATTGATTTGTTTGCTGGAAATTCTTATGAAAAAAATTGAAAAATTGCAAACAAACGAAAAAAAATCAGGCTACCATTGTAGACTGACAATACTCCGAGCTTAAACGAACAAGAAAACTTTGTACAACATTTTGTACATCAATCCATTAAGTGAATTTTGAGAAAAAAAATTGAAACCAATCAAACAAGATTGATAAGTAGTAATCCGAGTTAAAACGACAAAAAATTAGTACACATCAAACTGTATACCTGAAACAAATCAAAGTCATTAGTGAGAGCAATAAGTGCATTAACATTATTAATTTTAGACTTGAAAAAAAATTTAAAAAAAAATTGCAATTAAATTTACTAGTTGTAACAGGAAAAGCCTAGGCAAAACATTAAACTTAACAAAAACTGCAAGGAATTTTTAACACTTAAAAAAACAACAAATTGACTCACAGAACTTTGACCAAAAAAAACTGCTAAAAACAAAACAAACACAAAACAAGGCCTTGACACATTGCTTACAAAAAGCATTACCTAACAAAAATTGCTGAACAATATACAATTAACAAACTCAGCATCAACAATTTGTATAAAACAACATGACACAAAACAATAAAAATCATAACAACCGTTGTGACACCTTGAGATGTACAATGAGGTGTACTTGTATACATTACTAATGCAAAGAGAATTCACACTCTGCAAAAATCCAAAAAATTTTGTATGTAATAATAGTGACTTATGACATACTAGAAAAGGAAAAAAAATACTGTACAGAACTACAGGGTCGAAAAACAAAAAAATTGGCATTCGAAAATCAGACGTCATTAATTAATTACAATTATGTGTTTAAGTAATTTAAAAAAAATACAAATATTAACATGAAATATTTGTTAAAAAAATTGCAATCAGTTAGACATGAACAACCACAAACACGAACCCATACTTATAAGTTTGTAGAGTCGTATAAAGGAGGGCACTGCTCATCATCCACCATAAGAAACCATATCACAATTTGAATACCTCATTCAATTAAAAAAAGTTAGAACTATTGACAAAATTAGTTACAAGAACTGTATATCAAAAAAATTTAACCAAAAATCACTGGTATTGCCTGACAAGTACTACAGGATCCCGATGTTCCGCGGATATGACGGCCAGCATCATATACACCGATACCCAAATAACACCCATCACACATATCAATGTTACATTCAAACAAATTTATTTAGAAAAAATTATTTACTTCTTAAATTGTAAGGACAAGCCTTAGGGAGAGTCATATCACTATCAATTACACTAGGGGAGGTATCCAAAGAGGGATGAAAAAGCAAATTTTGCCTCCTATGAGGACATAGACGTAAACGGTCTATATGAACAGTTAGTTTAGGTGCCCTTGTATTGTCCAACAGTTGGATTACATAATCCACATCATTAAATTTTGACAAAATAGTAAACGGACCATCAAATTTAGGTTTAAACACATTAGTATGTTTTAAGTAGACAATATCACCAATATTTAGTGATCTTAATTTTGCTTTCGCACCTTGTCTCGAATTTTGTTTGACTTGAGCTCGTTCAGAATTATGGTAAGCATTTTCATATGCAATATTGAGCTCATTTAAGGTCTCCAATAAATAGTGAGATTTATCCAAATGTATTGGTTCAACACTAGTTTCAAAACAATCAAAAATTAAGGCCAAATTACGACCAAAATGAAGTAAGTTAGGGGTGAATTTGGTTGAAGAGTGAATTGAACCATTGTATATATTTTGGTGAATTAATAAGCTGGTTGCAAATGACACACCTTTCTCATGTAAAGTTAAAACAGAAGACTTAATAGCTTGATTAATGCGTTCACTCATTCCATTACTTTGAGGATGAGCAGCACTGCTATGGGCTAATTTTATGCCTAACTTTTTATTGATTAATTCAAAAACCTCAGCTTTAAACTGAGTGCCTAGATCTGTTAATAGGTATAGCATTCTACCATAATGAGTTATATAATTCATTAAATGTTTAGAAACAGTCTCAGTGGTTAAATTGACTAGTTGGTTTAAAATTAAATGTCTAGAGAAATGATCTATGAAAGTTAAAATATATCCACAATTCTTAATGGGTCCTACAATGTCCATTGAGACAAATTGTCCAGGCCTCTGAGGTAGCCACATTGATTTTAAAGGAGCAGGCTTGCTCGCAGACTGTTTATGTTTAATACATAATTCACAAGACTTAACATAATTACAGGTATCACTGTAACAACTTTTCCAAAAATATCTTTTAGACACAAGCTCATACGTCTTTTGAATACCAGAATGGGAAACATGACAAATATTTAACACTTTAGATTTTAATGAATTTGGAACTACAATTCTGTGTTTATGAGGAAAAACCTCAGTGGCATACATTAATATACCATCATTTAAAAAGAAATGTTCAGTCTTAGATTGATTAATTAACGTGGGATTGTTTAACAGAGAAATAATTTCCTGAATATTTTGATCTTTATATTGTTCTGATTTAAATGTGTCTAAAGAAATTTCAAGAGGGGAGTCATTATTAGTTAAAGCATGAATTACATGGTCTTCATTTATATCAGTGAAAGGTAAAATTAGTTCAGAATCATTACTATTTAAAGCAGGTTGACAAAAATTAGGATCAGGAGAACGACTAAACCAGTCGGCTAACACATTCTCATGACCAGGTATATGTATAAACTCAAAAGTATATTCACTTAAAGCAAGCAACCAACGTGTGATAATATCAGCAGGTGATGTAACCTTGCGATAATGTTTTAGGGGTTTACTATCACTCAGAATTGTAAAATTTCTATTATAGAGGTAAGATTTAAATGCTGTAATACCCTTAAAAATTGCATATAGCTCCAATTTGATGGCGGGATAGTTTTTCTCAGACTTGGACAAAGCCTTACTAAAAAAAGAGACAGGGCGAAGAGATCCTTCATGCTCCTGCATCAAAACTGCTGAAATGCCTAATTTGCTCGCATCAGTATTTAGGAAAAACGGTTTACTGAAGTCGGGTAACTGAACAAAAGGTTTCGAAAAAAAATGCATTCTGTAATGCATCAAATGCCCGCTGTTGTTCGTCACTCCATTTAAATTTAGATTGCTTTGTAGCAACTTTAGTCAACACAGCAATTAATTGGGCGAAATTTGGAATTAAATGGCGATAAAAGCCACACACACCTATAAACTTCTTAACCTGTTTGGCATTACGAGGGGTAGCAAATGAAGTAATTTTGGCTATATTGGATGAAGTAGGGGTTATACACTTATGGGAAATTACAAAACCGAGATATTCAACAGAATCTTTAAAGAAAGAACATTTATTAGGAGCTAAAGTTAAGTTGTATTTAGTTAAAATTTTAAGTAACGCTGATATTCTATTAGTCATTTCTTCAAAGGAATTTGCTCCGATTAGGAAATCGTCTTGATAAGCGTGGATACCTTTAATACCCTCAGTATTTAATTCCTCAATAATTAGGTCTACTAAAGCCTGGAAAGTACTCGCTGCCGTTTTGAGGCCAAAAACGAGTCGTCTATTAGCGAAGGATCCAAACGGAGTAGTAAAAGTTAGTATGTCCTGTAGGTGTTCAGGAAGCATAACCTGCCTATAGGCTTCTCGAATATCACACTTAGTGAAAAATTTATAAGCAGAAATTTCATTAATTATCGTGCTTATTTTAGGCAAAGGGTAAGTGGAGCTTTCTACCACTGCATTAAGCAATCTTAAGTCCAAAGCTAGACGATACTTAGGTTTTCCCTGACTATTCTCTGAGTTTTTCTTTTTGACTAAGACTAGTGGAGCAGCCCAATGGCTAACATGCCTATGAATAATCCCGGCTTCCACTAATTCATCTAATTCTTGTTTAATGTCATCCCTTAAAGCATATGGAATTTCAAATGGTAAGGTTTTTATTGCATTGTCATTTTTCAATGTTAAAGAGGGAACCACACGATCAGTACATCCTAAAGTTTTTATGGTTTTAGAAAATGCAGCAAAATTCTCCAATAAAATGTTTTGAAGAATTAATTTTTGATCAGTGTCTAAATGTGCTAAATCAAAATCAGTAGATTTTAGTTCATCTTTTCTTAAATTTAAAATATCCTGAGAAGCAGTAATTAAATTACACTGTTCTAGATTAGTACAATCATTTAAATCTACATTATTACCAACATTACTATTTTGGACAACAAAATTACAAATAATATTACCTATATTCAAGCCTTTATTTAAATGAACAGTGTTATCAGAATTATTTTGGATTATTGTATTAAACACATTATTGTCAACAACATTAATAGAAGGATGAATATTAATTTTTGAATTATAAGTAGGTGTGAAATACACCTCTTTATTTGTTTGATTAGCAAAAGAATTAATTCTTAAATGGGCAATGGCAGTCTCGCCTGGCTCAATTGTGAGTTTATTTTTTAAAACTACGTCAATCTGTTCATTTTTGGTATGATTAGAAGCTAACTTATCAAAATTATTTAAAGGAATACAAAAATTACTAACTTGCACCAACTCGTCTTGGAATTTAATAAGAACATTATGTGTTCTTAGAAAATCAAAACCTAGAATTCCCTGAAAAGTATCACTCTTAATATCTGCAATAAAAAATTGATGTCGAAAAAAATTATTATGGATTTTAAAGGAAATTTCAGCACACGCCGAAAATTGAAGCTGAGAATTAACTGTTCTTATTTGGACTTTTCTTGATAAGAATTTTACTTTATTATGAGCCCTAATTGCATTGAAAGTATCTAATGTCAATAATGAGACTGACGACCCACTATCGAGTAGAAAATTTACATTAACATTTTTAAAGCTAGAAGCAATTGTAGGAAGATTAATTTCATGTGAAACAATATTTATGTGTTCAATATTTTCTTTATATTTACAGTTAGTCAAAAACTCCCTAATAGTAACATTTGAATTATACATAGATTTTGACATAAACTCATTTATATCAAAGATTTTGGATGGTTTGGTGGATGAGAAGACAGGGCCATCCCCTACTGCCTCCTGCGAGAGTTTAAAGGATTGTTACCTCTATAATTAGTATTATTATTAACCCTCGGTCTAAATTGTTCATTTTGACTAGGAATCGGTGGTGGTGGATACTGCGGTGCAGTGAACCTGGGAGAAACCATGGGGAACTGTGGCGGAAAAGAATGCATCGCCAATGGCCCAAATGAATTTTGTCTTAAATGTCTGAGATACGTTCGACACACACTCATGATATGCCCAGACCTATTACAGAAAACACAGTGAAGGTTTGGAGTTGGTCGAGGTTGTTCATGTCCAACCCGATCCTGGTTCTGTACAGGGTGAATTAAAAGGGGACATAATTTAGTGCTGTGGGGTTTCGAACATATATTACAATTAGACTGCATAGTCTCAATTTTTGTTGTCAGCATTTCGAGTTGTTTAGAAATTAAGGTGAGCTGATCAGGTGCAGCAGAAGCACACTGAGTCACCGCATGAGCTGCGACTAAAGGAGTAGCCGATCCAGCTAAGGATTGTTGAATTGTCACAATATGATTGGCCCTTTTGACCATCTCGCGGTAATCTTGTATTCCCTCAATGAGAATAGTCTCCTTAAGGTGCAAAGGGATTGCAGATAAGAACTGCATGGCTTTTATCCGAGACAAAGCAGTTTGGTCATTTATAAAGTTATATGCCTTATGGGCAAGAGAATCTATCCTATATTCTAAATTTTTGATAGTTTCAGAGGGCAAAAGGCTGATTGCCTGAAATTTTGCCAAGTCAGCCGAGGAAGAATCTTCTTGTTTGAAAAAATTTTGAAGCAGCTGACATGCATCCTCGAACTTTGTGACCACCCTACATTCAGGTGAATTCTGAAAAAAAGTGAGAGCAGCCCCAGACAATTTTGATTTTAATAAGTATAATGCAGCTGGATTATCAAATTGATTTAATTTTACTAGATCTTTAATTTGGTTCAGGAACCACTCTACATTCTGAGAATTTCCAGAAAATTCTGGACTATTGAAATTGAATTTAGGGGTTTGCCTATTGGCCTCTATGTTATTTACGTTGTCAGGCATAATTATTGGATTAGAATACGTTCTATTACGGGTTTGAATTGGGGTCATCTAATGAGAAAAAAAATTTAAATAATAAAAGTATCAATTACACAGGTATTATTACTAATTGTAACCTTTTGATAACCTCATGAAAATAATATATTGAAATATAATAAATTTTAGTATCAAGAAAAACACAATTAAAAATTAGGTAACCCTTCAAATTAATCATATAACGATATACTTGCATAAACAAGAAATATCAACCATTAGAAAAAAAATATTGTCATTAATTATTTCAAAGTGCAAATAAATACCCAAACATTTTCAAAAACCAATCAATTGTAGTATAATATATTAGAACACTAATAATTTAGCAATATAGGAGAGTAAGACATTGGCAATACATATTAAAAATCAATTCAATAACCTTTCAACAAAATAATCAATTAAATTATTAAACATGACCTGATTCAAAAGCATAATAAGCAAAATTTTTTTTTTTTTCTTTTTTAGTTCACATAAAATTTACCAAATATTAAATAATACTTATTATTTTAACCAATTGCTGTGAAAAAAAAATATTTTTCAAATAATTTATGTAAACATCAATTTTATAGAATAAAAGGAATCTTATTTTTAAATTTGTTATATGAAAAATTATTTACCAAATCTTATCCAATTACTACTTATTATTTAATCAAAAATATTTATATTAATCATCCTAATCAAAATCGTTATTTTTAATCACTATTATAAAACAATTGTAATATTCAACTACAGAAATTATGACAAATAATTATTATTATCTCAACTTAAAAATTATCTATTTGGTTATTGTATGAAACAAATTAGTAAATAACCAAAACAAGATATTAATTAACTAATCAAAACATAAAGTCTATTAAAAAAAATTTGATTACATTGTATAATTTATTATTGTTTATTTGGCTATTCTATCAAAAACTATTGAAATAAACAGTTCATTTCCTACTCCAAACTTACAGAAATTTATTGAAATTAATTGTATTAAACATTGAATAATAATATCTTACATTACTCATAGTAAAAAAATTTAATTTGAAATCACTGGTCAAAATAATTATAGTTAAAAACTATATACACCAACCGAAAAGCGGAACGGCACCAGATGCCCTGTTACGGTTGGGTATAGAATAAAAATGAAAAAGGTTGCAAGAATGATATCAATTTAGAAAAAGAAAAAAAACTAAAAATTAATGGCCGGGTGAAACATAGTTAGTGGTACATTTACGAAGTTTGGCTAACCCAGAAAAATAGTAAATTTTCTTCCTCAAAAAAATACGTTCCAGAAGATAACAAGTATATTCAAAAAACATACCTTCTTCTTCAGAGCAGTTCTCAGAGGCTAGGGTGAAAACAAAACAGCAAACAAAACCTTGGTTATTGAAAATGAAGCAGTCCAGTTCTTTTTTTAAAAAAGATTCGTTGTTGTTTTATTGGAGAAAAAATATGTTCAAAAAGTCATCACATTTGAGGCACGACATCATTTTAGAAATCATCACTGGCACATCCCAAGAATGTGGAACTAGTGATGACTGGAACAGGAGTTTGAAAATGACTGAGAAGGATTTCCATCCCTGACGGTAGTTGGTCAGCGGATCATCATAAAAAAAGGCTGGAGATTTATCAGGAAAATTCTTTAGTAGGCATTAATCCAATTTTATCAGGAAAATTCCTTAGTAGGCATTAATTCAATTTATCAGGAAAATTCTTTAGTAAGCATTAATCAGAGACAATGAAAAGGACAGCATGGCGGTCGATGAGATATTTTCAGAGAACAAAGCCCAACATCAAATAAAGATGGCGCAAGGAAGCCATCCTTCGAAAAAAAGCTTCTCCACCTTAGGGAGGTGGGAGCAAAAAAATGTTAAAACTCCGTTAAGCGGAGGGCAGCAAATTATATGACATCAAATTATCGAAAGCTATCCGTCTTTCGCGCTCTTCCTTTTTATAAGATACAAAAACTTAAAGTTGAAGTTGTAGTGCATGTTGTGCAAGTTAAAGTTAAATTATCTAAAAATCACGAGTTGAGACGAAAAATTGATTATGCGTTAAAAGTTACGGTTGAGAAACACAACAAACACGCGGAGATGAAAGATGCCGACGACCAGTGGAATTCTCAGAAAAAAAAAGGGTGGAAACTTCTCGAAATAAAGGGGCTCTTTAAGGAGCTGGTAAGGAATTTTAGGGGGAGAATGTCCAAATTGCGCTACCGCTTAAGGGGCTAAAGAAAGATGATGAAATAAAAGAATGTATTACAAAATTAAAAGAATTAGTATTAGTGATTAAAAAAAAGGATATTTATAAATTAGGCTGTGACCTAATGTCACAATATATATATGTATATATATATATATATATATGTATGTATATATATATGTATGTATATATATATATATATATATATATATATATATATATATATATATATATATATATATATATATATATATATATATATATATATATATATATATATATATATATATATATATATATATATATATATATATATATATATATATATAAATCACGACAAACACTCAAAAGTCCGTGAGCTTAATAAAGCTCTCACCACAAGTGCTCAAAACCAGGTGAACTTAATCTCTCAACTCCCCCGGTCTTTCGCGAATACGGCAATGAGTGGTATTCGTTCATGGAATTCTACCCCTATTAAAATTCTGGTGTTGGAGTATTTTGGCATAACTGCCTCTACGATTATTGAACATCCACCTACAAGTATATAAGTCACGCTAACTAGATTCAATCAAGCGGTACCTTCTGACATTTGAAGGTTGTCGATAACTGTTCTCCGCAAAGAATATTCCACTTTTTTGTAAGGCTGGGATGGGACCTACCCCAAGTCAAAATTCGTGATGATCCCATCAGAACATTTTGATGGTTGATGCTGGTTTCAGTGCGATTCATGATGGTCCGACATCTGGTTTTTTAAATGCCAGCAAACTTCCATCATTCTGTGGAGGAAATTGCTACTCTTATACTATGATGGTTAACCATCGAGAGAAGTTTGATTCTCAAGGACCAACAATCCTTGATGGTTCATAATAGTTGCCACTATGCATTCCCACGATGGTATAATGGGAATTTTTGCTGTTTCTCAGGATTATACCATCAAAACAATTAGTTTATTTTTTATGTTGGCCCATCATAAATCAGTCCGAATTCCAACGTTGGAATGATGGTTCCAACATTGGATTTCTACGATACTTTGATTAAAATTTTTGATGGCACGAACAAATCATCAAAACAAGTTGCTATCCTTATATTGGTCCATCATAAATCAGTCCGAACTCCTACATCGGGGTGATGGTTATTTATGTTGGTTGCCGTCAAAAAATATAATGGCTCATGATGGAATTATTGATGGTTACCATCAAGATTATGTTGGTCCAATAATGGAAAACTATCAAAAATGTTGACTTTAAATCTCACCATACGAGTTAATTTTGAATATTACGCATATAAATCTAAAAATTAATTTAGCGGATTAAGTTATAAGTAATTGAATAAATAAATAATTAAATATAATCTTTGAAACGACCAGACTTTCTTCATAAAATTAAACTCTCCTCTTGCTCATGTATTCTGCATAATTATTTATAAGCAAAGTGTAACTCATAATAAGATTTGTCCTTTGTAAAAAAAGAAAAAAAAAAGAATGGCGCTCCTCACTTCTTGAGAAATATAAACGAACAAGACTTAAATTATTTCACAAACACCATCTCGCTGCGGTAAAATATTTTAAAGCAATTAAATTCCAATTTAAGCAATTTAACGTAAAAATAATAACTCTCACCGCTTCTAAATTTAATTTAAAAGAGTTTCTTGGTTGGTATTTTTTTTTGAGAAACAAGAAGTTAAAAACTAAACATGTTGTTATCTGTTGTGGAGACATTTTTCGCCGCCGCTGTAAAAACATACATGTTGTTACAGTCAACTTATTTTTCTAGCCAAAATAGAGACTGTGTGGACATCGATGACTCACTTGGCTTCTTTATTTGCTTTAAGTTTCGGAATTTTGAAAATCTAATTAGTAAGGATTTTGTTCCGACGAAGATTTTTCTTAAAAACATCTGCTAATTGAGGCATGTTTTATTTGCTCTTCCTTACCCTAAACATCTAATAAGGGAGAAAAAAAAGGTAGATAATCTTGTAAAGCTAAAGAAGACGAGGTTAGCAGATAAAAATGAATGAATTTAAAAAAAACTAAACTGATTCGTTTTATGTGAAATAATTGAATCGTGTTGCATCAGCGAATCCCTTTCTTTGAATTAATAATTTGTTTTCGAAAACGGAATCTTAACGCTAAACATACCATAACGGGTCAAATGACCGTTTGAGAACTTTTGCATCAGAAATGCCCTTATCATCTCATCGTTTTTGCACATTTGACTTCATGACTTTTTCTAACAATAATACGAGGGTTGCTATTAATTTTTCTGGCCTTGGCAACTGTAAGTGTTGCTAGGCGACCACAGCCGATTTTAATCGAAAGTTTGATATTTTTAAACATAAATTCAACAGACGATTTACCATTATAGCTTCATTTGTGCTGTTGACAGTAAATTGAATAGTTCTTCTCTTTCAAAAAATGGAATTGAATCGTGAGCATTTTTGTGCCATTATTTTTCATAACTTTCGACGTGGATTGTCAAGGCAAGAGTGCTTCGATGAACTTAATTCTTTATTCAGCCATAAAGCGCCATCCTACAGCACTGTAAAAAATTTGTATAACGAATTTAATCGTGGTCGATGTTCGATCCAGGATGAATCCCGTGCAGGTCGTCCACAATCCGTTGTTGTGCCAGAAAAGATCGATGCTGTGCGTGAACTGATAAAGCAAGATCGTCATGTGACATACCGTGAGATAGAAGCGTTTTTGGACATTAGTATGACTAGCATCAATAAAATATTGCATGAACATTTGAGCGTAAAAAAATTTGTTCGCGTTGGATTCCGCATAATCTGACAAACGCTCAAAAAAAGGCTCGTGTCGATTGGTGCAAGGAAATGCTGGAAAAATACGTTCAAGGTACATCAAAGGCTGTGTATAATATCTACACAGGTGTCGAATCATGGATCTATGCATATGAGCCGGAAACAAAACAGCAATCAACTGTATGGGTCTTCCAAGCCGAGGCAAAACCAACAAAAGTTGTTCGAGGAAGAAGCACATCGAAACAAATGATTGCCTGTTTTTTCGGCATTAACGGTCATGTGGCAACAGTGGCGTTAGAGCAACGCAGGACGGTCATTTCTGAATGGTACACGACCATTTGTTTGCCAGAACTCATCGGAGAAATTCGAAAAAAGCAGAAGAACAGGCAAATAATTCTTCATCATGACAATGCGCGCTCTCACACATCGACTCAAACAAAGGCATTTCTGACGGAGCGAAAGATCGAACTGATGGGTCATCCGCCGTACAGCCCTGATTTGGCACCCAATAACTTTTTCTTATTCCCACACATCAAAAATAAATTACGTGGACAACGATTTTCGACCCCCGAAGAAGCGGTTGATGCATTCAAAACGCATGTTTTGGAGTTACCTCAATCGGACTGGAAAAAGTGCTTTGAAAATTGGTTCAAACGCAAGCAAAAGTGTATTGATCATGATGGAGAATATTTTGAAAAACAATAAAACCAATTTCGATCCTACATATTTGTTTTTTCATTATTTGGCCAGTAATATAAATAGCAACCCTCGTATACAGTTAATATTCTATTATTATTCTTTTCTTTTGTTTCTTTCGAATAATACGTGTCGTATACCTATTTCTACCACAACCTGTCATTTGACCGGAAGAAAAATGTCGTGCTTTATAATGGTGATCGGAACAGAAATGACGATGTAATGCGTGTTCAACGTATTGCATTCGATGAGTTGTACATTTCTGCAAAGACTGTTGAGTAGTTAGTTCAATCAGATTAACTGTCAATTCAAATTTCAAGAAAGTACCAGAAATTTTAGATTGGCATTTTTATGCTATTTTTCCTGCAAAAACTAAATGTTTTGGCGTTTTTGCGCCATTTTTTGTGACAAAAACTAAATTTTTTGGTACATGAGTAGCTTATATTTTATTTTGATAGCTTAACTTCATTTCTAACTAACTGTTAGCTTTTATCCAGAAAAATGTCGTAACTATCAAGACAGCACAAATTCGCAAAAGAAATAATATTAAATATAAGAATAATTACAAAATTGTAATTCTTCTATATTCTTATAATTATAAGAATTATAGAAATAATAACAAGTAGAAGAAATATGTTTTCGGAAAATGTACACTGAAAACACCCTGTATATGGGGCAATCCATACAAAATTTACAACCATGATACAAAAATGATATAATTTTTTTTTTTTATTGTTCTTTATTGAAAATAAATCGACACGTATTTTTGCGTTTTTGTTTAAATTGCATATTTTTGACTATACGAATTTTTGAAAATTTCGCTTTTTTGAGAGCACGACTTTGCTAGTTATTTTTTAACGTATTGCCATCCAACAACAAAAATATTTAAATACACTTTCTTGAAGTGATTTTTCTCAAATTTTTAGAAAATTAACATTAAAATATAAAATTTTTTGTTTTTGACAAAAAAAAATTCATTTTTTGAAAAAAACAATTTTTTTTTGCAATTTGGACATCTTTGATTTTTTTTTATATTTCGACAGTGTGAAGTATAATCAATAATGATATTAATTCCTAATTTTTGGAATGGTAAGACACTTTGTTCGAAAGATATAAGCAAAACAGTGACGGCTCGCACTCCGCGTATGTATGTATAATGACTCGACTGTTCTAGAACTCATCCGCTACCTACTAAACTAGAGAACAGCGTGCGAGCCGTCACTCTTTTGTTTATATCTTTCGAACAAAGTGTCTTACCATTCCAAAAATTTGGAATTAATATCATTATTGATTATACTTCACACTGTCGAAATATAAAAAAAAATCAAAGATGTCCAAATTGCAAAAAAAATTTTTTTTTTTCAAAAAATGAATTTTTTTATGTCAAAAACAAAAAATTTATATTTTAATGTTGATTTTCTTAAAATTTGAGAAAAATCACTTCAAGAAAGTGTATTTAAATACTTTTGTTGTTGGATGGCAATACGTTAAAAAATAACTTGCAAAGTCGTGCCCTCCAAAAAGCGAAATTTTCAAAAATTCGTATAGTCAAAAATATGCAATTTAAACAAAAACGCAAAAATAAGTGTCGATTTATTTTCAATAAAGAACAATAAAAAAAATAAATTATATCATTTTTGTATCGTGGGTGTAAATTTTGTATGGATTGCCCCATACGTAAAAAAATATAGCACTATACAATTTTGTTAAATTATAATAAAGTTCTTTTTTTTAGTTTATTTCCTTCCTAACATCCATATTTCATGCATTCAATCGAGAAACAATGTCCGGTCATTTGACCGGCAATGGTAGTAATATATGGTAGTAATATGGTAGTAATAGGTATACAATAAAGTGTCGGTAAGTTTAGTGTTAAATGATCGACCGTCTTTTGACATAACTATACCTATTAACACCGAGCATAAAATTAATAAAAGTTGTCTGATGGTCCCAACAAGACATTTTGATGGTTTATGTTTGTTTCAGTGCCACCAATTTCTGTCATTCACAGTAAAAAGTACACAAGATTGTATAACAGTAACATTTATATAAGATTGTATACACAGTAAGAAGTATCTACGATTATAACTAGAGCCCGGATTTTGATGACCTAAAAAATCTCAATTAATGCCCTTAAAAAGTGCAAAAAATGCCCTTAAAATGCGAAAATTGCGCTAAAAATGCCTTATGACATGACTTAAATAGAAGTAAAAATATTGAACTAAAACAATGTTTTACTCTTTAAAATTATTATGAGTCGTTTCAAAAAATATAAAGCAATGCAATACTTGTTCTATGTTCATTAAAGTTTGACAAATATGTTTTATATCCAAAATTAACAACAAAAAAAAGGAAAATATATTGACTCCAAAACATTTTCATTTTGTATAGAAACCTAAATGAATATAACAACTTCCATCTCATAATATTACTAAATATCAGAATTGCAGTGGATTATTAAATTTTTTTTTTTAATATTTTGAAATGTAAACGAGCGTCTTTTGTCTGAAAGCAAATTTTTATACCAGGAGAAGCTTCTTTCAACGTCTACTGATGTTATTGGTGCGTACTTGAAAAGGACGGTCACACTTACTGAGAATTCTTCTTCAATTTGAAAAGATGTTGCTTCACCTTTTAATATCCTAGAGATTTTCTTCATTGTCTGGAAGCCAATGTAATAATAAAAAATAATAAAAACTAGAAAAAATTAACAAAAAATTTAAAAAATGCTTTAAAATGCGAAATGCGCCCCAAAATTTAAAGAAAATGCCCTATAAATCTCAAAAAATGCTCTAAAGGACAAAAAATGTCCAAAAATGCCAAAGATGCAAAAAAATGCATTTGTCATCAAAATCCGGGCCTTAATTATAACATATCTTTAGTAGACAGCATTTTATTCCGTTGATGTTTACCAGAATCCCAAAAAGTTAGGTGATATACTTTCAGTATTCGGTTTACCCAAGTTAAAATTTTTGACGGTTTTCCATTGATATAATCTTGATTTCAACCATCAATAATTCTATCATAAGCCATTATATTTTTTGATGGAAACCAATATAAGTAACCTTCACCCCAATGTCGGAATTGGGATTGATTTATGATGGTCCAACATGACAGTAGCAATTTGTTGTCATGGTTACTTCATGTTGAACCATGGTTCAACATGAACTCGGTATTCGGTTAAGTGAAGTGAATATCAATTTAAATGTCATTTTAAGGCACCTAGTGTAAAAGTAGTTTTCATTGAACTTCGAAAGCTTTGAATAACTAGATTTCGATAGTAGAAGAGAGAGAAAATTAAACGTTACTGTAGAAGCCCCCCTCTCCAGAAGCCTTTCAAAATCATTATTTATTGTTGATTTTTTTTAAAAGAAAGTAAGGAAAACTAAAAGTGCTACAATGAATGCAAGTGTTTGCTTGCTTTTTTATTTAAAAAAAAATGTAAAATGAAAATGTTGAATTAGAGAGAAAGCGATTGCAGAAGTGTTGCTATTGTAGTTCATTTACGTCACACTAGATCTGCACAATGGGCTATTGGCGACGATCTGGGAAACATCCCTGAGGATAATCCGAAGACATGCCATCACAATTTTGATACTCTGCAGAGGGGATGCCACCTCCGTGTTGGTAGTCCGACGACCTGCACGCGAAGTCGAGCACTTTATGGTAGAACAGTTTAACACTAACCCATACTGCACACCCTCGGTCCCTACGCAGACTAATCAAAGTGGTCAGACCACCCTCACTCTGACCGCAGCCAGTGATACTTGACTTCGGTGATCTGCTGGAAACCGTGACTCAATGATCAGTCCACTGCGGGATTTCAGAAATGTGAACAAAAAATTTAAGAATACTTAAAATTGACTTTAAGTACACTGTTAAAAATTCCGAGCCACAAGTCATTAAAAATGGGATGTCATTTGCTGGCTTCATAAAATGGAGCTCATTGTTACATATCTTGCAAATTTCACTTGCTCCAAACATCAGTAAAAGGTTGCAACAAAAGCAGTTTTTTTTTTTAAATACCATTTTTTTTCTCTTTTATAAAAGCTAATGAAGGTAGATATTTTTAAAGTGCAAACTTGGCCTACACTTTTGCTATTTACCGAAACAAAACTCTTTACCATAAATAGGTAATTTTATGACAAATTTTATACCACCAATCAAATTTAAAAAGTCAACATGAAGGAATTAAACTTTAATGAATGCACATAAAACATTTACCTAACTAAATAAGTTGATACTTGAAACAACATGCATGAGTCGTCCCGATGCACCGAGACCAAGTTGCAAAGAAAACATGTCGTCGTTAACAAATACCGTTTAGTTTACTATCGCAGTCAAAATTTTGTGTATTTCACAAAATTTTTATGGAGTCAGATGTACCAAGGAAGTATTTCTCTATCCTGTATCACAGTTTATGGTGTAGCTAAAATAAAATGATCTTTTATTTAACTGAGCTTTTGGATAATGAGGAAATTTGCATCAAATACAGGTTAGTGATTTATTTAAAAAAAGAAAATTTTCTCTATATAAAATGGTTATCTTTCAACATTTCCTCCAATCGAAATTGAGTTAGTTAATGATTTATATTATGTCATAATTAGGATATTTTGTAACATTGAGGCAGCTATTTGAAAGCTTAACCATCACGTTTTAAATTTTGCATTTAAATATTATCAAATTTATACTTAGAAGTATAAAATCCCAGAAACACTCGAAAAAAATCGATTATTTACACTAATGCTCAGTTAGTTTGTAGTATAAATATAATCTACAATTAAATTTTGTATGCTTTATGGAAAAAATTTAAAAAAGCTCATAAAATTAATTTATTTAGAGCAGAAAAAGTAAAATAGGTTATGGCTCTCTGAACTGCTGTTCAATTTAAATTTACAAATGAGAGTTTTTTTTACAGTGTATTGATGCAAAAATGAGTGTTGAAAAAAGCTTCAAAGATTGGTTCTCTAACGAATATTTATAATGGGTAAAATATTTGTAGTGGGTTAATAAAAGTTAGTGTTTAATTTGTTTTGCCAATGCTGGTGTTTAACATTTAAAAAATAATCAGGCTCCAATATTAAATTTAAATAGCACCACTTTCGTAAAGGAAGGCTATCTCTCAATACTAAGAATTCGTAAAGACCACCGCTGTTTTGTTTGTTATTGTTGTTTCTAATGCCACTTTCTACACGGGCAAGCCTGCTTGGTGAAACCGAGCAAATTTAACGCAGAGTGTGCGTTTCTTGTTTTTCAGTGGCGCCATCTATGGCCAAGAATTCGACTTTTGCTACACCATACGTCGCACCCGTTTATCGGGTGGACCCATTCATACATCCATTCATTCATCCACAGATCATAATTTTGACCTGAATCAGAGAACGATCGATCTCCAATCCAGTACCCCCAGAGGTATTGATTTGTTATGGGAACATGGAGGACTTTTGCTACTCGACAGATTTAACGTGCATCAGTCACTTCACTACACGGGGGAGTCTTCGGCCGGCTGGGTTCGAGCCCACGAACTCTCGGACATGGGCTCAGCGCCCTACCAACCAGGCTATGACCGCTGTTTTAGGTGTTCAATACATTTTGAAGAATATGAAGTAAGCAAATTAACACACGGTTATTGGTTTGGAATTTGCGAGCTGTTAAACTTAAAGAAACTACCATTCGGGTAGCTCTACTACCTGTTGAAATGCTTCTGCGAAGTTAATTACAAAGTTAACAACAAAGTTAATTACAAAATTGAGTAATAGTTTACAAAGACATTGTCATTTGACTTTCAAAGCTAAACTTAACGTGAGCTTTTCTTCAGAATTGTGTAATTTATTCGGAAGTTATTGAAATTTCACGTAATTTTTTTTTTAACTTTAAACAATGGCTATTTTCGAGAATCTCTTTAGAGATCATCATTTTATAAGCTCGCGCTTGTCTTCATGCCAAAAGTAATGAATAAATAAATAAAATAAATAATGTGAGGCAACCAGATGTTGTCAGACATAAATTGTAATATGTATATCGAACATTTTTAAAAACATAAATGTATCAAATGTATAAATTGATGTGAGAGATAAATACCATTTTTAATTTAAATGTTATACAATATAAGGTAATTATTATTGATTTTTAGTTACTTCTCATTTAGCACTTCTTATTTTGCACCATATTCTACATACCTAAGTCGATACGTTTTTTTTTTCTATCACATTTGATTATTTTTAAAATCCAAGTTAAATGATCATTTTGTTATGATTAACATTTTAAAAAAGTGTTCTTAAACAGCTATATAATAATTATGTGTTTCATGAAAAGATGATCATTTTGTTTTAAATGAAAGCATCGAATATTAAGGGAAAAGACAAAGATGAAGGAAAAGTAATCAAGGGGGTGGGGTTGACAACCGGAGCGAAAAGGAAGAGCAGCCTTCTACTAAAGAAAACGATGTTGTGTTTAAAAAAAAATTATTCATGCCAGAATATTATACACTTCTGAAACGCTGATTGATTTGATGTAAGACAAAAATAAAACATGAAAAATAATTTCCGCTTGTTATTCAACTTACAAATTCTAGGTGTATAAATTCCGATGTTTTATAGACAGTTTGTAGCGAAGCAATTTAGGAGTTTTCTGCCTTTTGGTGTTGCCACATTACAAACCTTCGTTTTGCAAAGCTTAAACAAGTTTTTTTTCGTTTTCAAAGGCTTAAACAGCATCGGTACAAGAGATGGCAAAATCATGTTTCTCCATCTGATTCACAAGAGGGCAGCACTGTTCATTTCTTTAATTATGGCGGGACAGAATAACTTTTTTGCAGTTGGAGGGATAAAAATTAATACATGTTATTATCATGAAGAGTCAATATTCAATTAGTATAAGAATACCAATTTTTCATATCTGAATCATTTTGTCAAATGAATTAAATTCTAAAAGTTGCGTTTGAAACTACGAGATTCATAAATGCTCTAAGTGCATTAAATTGCAAAAGTTGTGTTTGGAACTACAAGATTCCCGAAAGTCTGTTGAGGAGCAGAGTGAATTAAGGTTCTAAGTTAATGAAATTGTAAAAGATGTGTTTGGAACTACGAGATTCCTGAATGCCTGTTGAAGAACAGAGTGAATTAAGGCTCTAAGTTAAGCAAATTCGAGTACATGTGCGTGAAAGGTTCTACTTTGATGCAAGATTATTATTTGCTTTTATTTTTTAGTCGCAATAACTACATTTTGAAATCTCTAACACTCCTTTATACAGCCAGCTAACTTGGCGTACCGAAAGACAGGTTTTTCTTAGTCGATTTGTTACCTCCTTCCACACTAAAAACACTCAGAAACTTTTATGAGTCGTGTTCATTGAATCTTAAGAATTTGTCAAAATAAATCAATTTTATACGTTTAAACATGAGGCTATAAAGAATATTTTTCCCAGAGAAATATAATTTTTTTTTTCCAAAATGTTTACTTAAAATCTACTAAGCTCCTCAAAGTTTCTTAGGAAAACTTTTTATAAAGTATTATTTCGCTCAAATAGAAAACTCAACATTTTTCAATTTGATCGAACTGAGAATATTTTATACTTAATTAAACGTACTGAAAAGAATGTATGCCTTTCTGTTTACTGCGCATTGAACGTTTGCTAATTTATAATGAGTCCTCACTAATTAGTATCATTAAGATAACTCATCGAACCATGAGAAGTGCATTTTAGAAAAATAATTACAAAAGAACCTTAATTACTAAACGTATCACTTATTAGTTTGAATGATTTAACTAGGTTTTAAATTCTGCAGTTATATTTCTTTTTTAGTTTATTCTTTCAATTTTAGATTTTATACACGCGATGCTAAACTTTTGCCGTATATATATATATATATATTTTTTTTTAATTCTTTAAACGAATATCACAAAATATAATTTTACAGTTGAAAAAGTAAATTTCTTTCTCGTTGAATAAAAACCTTTTTGGTCGTCTTTTCAAATAACGATGGCTGTGATTTAAGTGCCTTTTCACAGAAAAATGCTTATTTCCCGTCGCATGCAAAGGATAAGAACACTAACAGCTTCAAAACTGAAAATAGAATTATAGATTTTAAAAAAGTTACTGGTGTAAAAAATTAAGAGAGGTTCGATTATCTCTAGAACAACTGGACCGATTTTAATGAAATTTGACATTTACATACATTGATACAATTTAAAACAAATAGTCATTCAACAATTGTAATACACGCTCATGATCGTGCGTAACACTCATTGGAGTCCGAGGGTATGAAACAGCGGTCGCAGAATAAACAAAAAAAAAAAATGGATTAATAGGGGGTATGGTCCCTGCATCGTGATTTCCTAGATGAAAAAAGGTAGTTTATCATTTCCTTAGGAAATTAGTCCTTTGGCAATTTCATACCTTCCGACTCCAACCAGTGTTACACGCACTATCATGTGTGTGTATTACAATTGTTGAATGGTTATTTGTTTTGTATTGTATCAATGTATATAGATGTCAAATTTCATTAAAATTGATATAGTAGTTCTAGAGATAATCTGCCAAGTCTGCAAATTCTCTTAATTTCTCACACCAGTGTATTTTCAGTGAAAATTGGTCTTTCTGAATTTTGCTCTTTCCTTTGGCAATTTCATACCTTCCGACTCCAACATGTGTTACACGCATGATCATGCGTGTGTATTACAATTGTTGAATGGTTATTTGTTTTGTATTGTATCAATATATATAGATGTCAAATTTCATTAAAATTGATATAGTAGTTCTAGAGATAATCTGCCAAGTCTGCAAATTCTCTTAATTTCTCACACCAGTGTATTTTCAGTGAAAATTGGTCTTTCTGAATTTTGCTCTTTCCTTTGGCAATTTCATACCTTCCGACTCCAACCAGTGTTACACGCATGATCATGCGTGTGTATTACAATTGCTGAATGGTTATTTGTTTTGTATTGTATCAATGTATATAGATGTCAAATTTCATTAAAATTGATATAGTAGTTCTAGAGATAATCTGCCAAGTCTGCAGATTCTCTTAATTTCTCACACCAGTGTATTTTCAGTGAAAATTGGTCTTTCTGAATTTTGCTCTTTCAAACTGTTCAAATAATAAATAAAAAAATCGGAACAATAAATTCAATGATTTTTAAATTTTAAGGACTGTTATATTTAGCTATATATCAGAGAAAATTGGATTTGTTACTGCTTGCTCAACTTAAATCACGCCATTTGTCCGATATGGTGTTATAAGTGCCGTTCACAGAAAAATGCTTATTTCTGAACATTAAAAGGTTGAAATCTGAAAGACAAAGATCAAGAAAGTTATCTTTTTGTGAACTTTCTTCAAACTGTTTAAATATAAAAAAACAATAATAGCAAATAATAAAAAAAATCGTGAAATCCAATGATTATTCGCATTTAAACCACCTTTCAAGTTATTTTTCTTAGTCGTAATATTTTCTGGTATAGGGGTCAAATCTGTATCCATATTAAAATTATAATTTTTACCACTTCTTATTGGAAATCAAACATTAAAAGTAAATTCTGATTATTAAATATTAGAAGTAGAAATAAAAATTCAAATACTTTATTCGCTTATTTATCTTAACCCTAGACACAATTTGTAAAACAAAAATGTAAATTTTACTCATACAATCATATATACTGTAATATATAATACAATAAAAAAATCAAAATAAAAAGTAATATTTTTAAAAACCACGTTTTTGTAGTAAAGAATAATAATTAAAAAATCAAAATTTGAAAAATGAAAAACGTGGGACGCATGAAACACATAACAGTAATGTTATATTAGTGTGTGTATGTGTGCTCATGAGAATATGTGTATGTATATCTGTAATCGTATCTGAATGTGGATGTGGAATATGTTTGTGTATATGCATGTGTATGAGTAAGAAAATGTGTATATGTACTGTTATGTATTTCATGCGCCCCACGTTTTTCGTTTTTCAAATTTTGATTTTTTAATTATTATTCTCCACTGCAAAAACGTGGTTTTTAAAAAGGAAATTTTTTATCGTGATTTTTTTTGTACTCACTTCCAAAATCTAAATTTTTTCACTCACTGTACACAAAACTTTTCAACTGACATGTGACACTAATTTGAAATAATTGACAATGAAAGACAATCGCGAAAATATTAATTTTTCTTTAATTTTAATTTAATTTTGCTTTGTATGTCTTCTTTCTCTTCATTTTCATGTCTTGTCATTCAATTCTGAAACTATGTGCCAAATTTGAAGTCTGTAGCTAGTAGGCAAGTTAGTTTAAAATCGATTACAAAATTCCACCCGAACAGACAGACACGAAGGCAAGTTAATATATAAACGTGGTAAAAAGATAATGATTCCTTTAAATAATTTTTATGCTAATTATAATAATGATTTTACTACATCAAAATAAGCACTTTTCTGAGAAGGAAGAGAAATTCAATAACGGTACGAAAAATTTCAAAAATAATTTTAATTGTAAAAATAAACAAATCAGTAAAACAATGTCAATAAGGGCAAAATATATAAATAAAATTATCAATTGAAACATCAAAGATGTGGAAAAAAATTTACAAACTATAATCAAATTTTAAAATTAATTTTGTTATTTAAAAAAAAATTACCTTTATAATCATGAAATATTTCGAAATAAAAGAAACGAAAGAAATAAAAATAAAATTATGACCACCGAAGCCGACGTCTTCAGGGGGTACCGGCCTCGGTAGCCATTAAAAACAAAACCATTTCTAATTGAGGGAGAAGCAAATGCTTAAAATATCTCCCTCAGTACCCCGATGGTTTTGTATAGAGGTCCAGGAAAAACAAGATACATTCAAAATAATTAACAAATTAAGAAAAGAAACTCAATCAAAATCATCAGAAAAATAAAAACTCACTAAGTCACAGGTCAAGCATCAACTTCAAAAGCAAGTAGAAGAAAAGAAAACACTAAAAACTGAAAAAACAACGCCCCCTATTATAATGCGCAGAAGAAGTTTAAAATGAAATGGAAAAGGTCAGGAGAAAGAAATACGTAGACAAATTAATAGAATGCTTAACTTTCGAATATATTATTAGAACAAAAGTACAGATCAAAATAATCATCAACCATCAATATAAATACCATTTTTAAAAAAAAAGTCAATACAATTTGTCAAATTATATTAACACTGGTAACATTTATTTCGTATTAAAGTTTTATTGAAAATATTTAAAATTGGAAATCAGATTTAATGAAACTTTTATCCCCCAAGGTAATCCTCTATAATTATGATATTAATATCGAATAGCATTTCGGTTTACTAAATTATACGGAAATCAAATTCAACCAACACTTCCTTTGCTCACAGGTTTTCACTGATAAAAAAAGTCTTTTTTTTTTCACCACAGAAAAACACCGATCCTGTTTTATTTTATTTAAAAGTTTTACTGCTGTATCGTATTCTTTCAGAAGAATCATTTTATTAAAAATGAATTATTGCTATTTTGAAAGATTAATATATTTGAAAGTGCGGATAATTTTAAGTTAGAGATTTTAAATTTTAAGAGCATTTTTAAGAGCAGAGATTCATAATACTTTTAAAACCGAATAAATATTATTAAATGCATCTTTAAAATCAATTCTTATATTTGTTATACTAAATCGAGGCAAAAATACTTTTAAAATATATACTCATAGTTTAAGTTTAATAATTATTAAGGCTCGGATTTTGATGACATTTGCATTTTTGGACATGTTTTGCCGTTTAGAGCATTTTTTTAGATTTATCGGGCATTTTTTCTTAAATTTTGGGGCGTATTTTGCATTTTAAAGCATTTTTTAAGTTTTTTGTTGATTTTTTTCAAATTTGTATTATTTTTTGGGGCATTTTTATTACATAAAATGTAAGATTTGTCTTATAATTTTATATTTCATATTGTAATTCTCAATACCGCCTGCTTGCCATTATGTTATTGATTGATATAAAATCTTTAGAAGTAATTCATTGTTACAACTTTCCTTTTTCTTTTTGTTATTTTAGGATATAAAGCATATTTTTCAAACTTTAATGAACGTAGAACAAGTATTGCATTGCTTTATATTTTTTGAAACGACTCATAATAATTTTAAAGAGTGAAACATTGTTTTAGTACAATATTTTTACTTCATTTAAGACATTTTTAAGGCATTTTTAACGCTATTTTTGCATTTTTAGAGCATTTTTAAGGTCATTTTTTGCACTTTTTAAGGGCATTTG
Source organism: Parasteatoda tepidariorum (assembly GCF_982258835.1). Classification (NCBI taxonomy): domain Eukaryota; kingdom Metazoa; phylum Arthropoda; class Arachnida; order Araneae; family Theridiidae; genus Parasteatoda; species Parasteatoda tepidariorum. The sequence goes on from NC_141762.1 coordinate 103,132,391, forward strand.
TTGAGATTGTTTAGGTCATCAAAATCCGGGCTCTAATAATTATTATTGAAGTAATTTAATGTTTTACAAACCTTTTTGTTTACCTTGCATTTACCTGAAATCCATAATACTAATTTTAAAAAATATTAGAAACGTAAAAAAATACTTTTAAAAAATAAACAAAAAATTTAAAGCTGACTAGATTTCAGTGAATGTGTTGCTTTTAAAAGAACATTGATGATATTTTATTTTATGTAGATCATTTGCTTTACAGTTGTCTAAAAATTAATATGAGAAATATACTAGAACTAATTTATGATTGATTTATATTTTGTGAACAAAATACGGAGAAACGATATTAGGGAGGGTAGGTACTTTATTTACGTCTCACTGGAGGAGCTGTATAATGGGCTATTGGCGACGGTCTGGGAAACATCCCTGAGGTTGATCCGAAGACATGCTATAAAAATTTTGATCCTCTGAAAAAGGGATAGCTCCCCTGTTTGGGTTGCTCGACGACCTGCGCTCGAAATCTAGCACTTTACGGTAGAACAGTTAAGCTAGAACCGATATCGCGTACCCTCGGTTCCTACGCAGGCTGATCAAAGTGGTCACCCACCCGCTTACTGACCGCAGCCAGTGATGCTAGACCGTGTCTTAACGATCAGTCCACTGCGGGAGTATTTAATGTCTAAAATATATAATACTACAATACATGATAAATTCACTGCATTACTAAATTAAAATTCTTAATTAATTAGTTAAAATTCAATTAAGAATATAAAATTTTATATGGAAGATGAAGGAAGACAAGCTCTTAATACGAGACACCAGGTTAACTTAATAGTGTCTGCATTAATTTTTTTTCTTAGGTTTTCATTTAATTGCGTTTGCATAGCGCAGGTTTTTCGATACCTATTTAAGGACAAAAAAAGTCTTACCTAACTCAAAAGATCTAAACAAAATATCAATATATACAAAAACTATTTCATTACCAATTGAAATTCCCCCAAAAATACCTTTTGAATGCTTAAAGTTCAGTTGTTGAAATAAAAAACAATTAAAGCTAAACTTCTTAAGGAAATTATTTATCCTAAAAAAAAGCTACTTTACTAAAAAAAGAAATAACTGAAAAAAAACTATTGACGGAAAGTAACCTGCAATCCAATAGTAAAAATACTTTTCTTGAAAAAGAAAGCTTATGAAATATGTATCGCCCTACATATTAATCAGCTTTCACTCCCAAGCTACAGAGAATTAAATAGCTTCAAATCCCTACGAAGGCGAAAGGAAATAAAAACAGGTTTAATTGTCCAATAATCAAAAAATATTATATCATTCTGTTATGGTCTGTTAACCACTCCGCTTAAACGATTTTATTTTTAAGTTTATTTATGGCATTCATAAATCTTAACAGCTTAAAAGAAAAGCCGAGTATAATAATTGGTAAAAGCTTAAATGGCTCATTTTCAATGATTAGATCCTTTATGGGAATGCCTATTAGTGAGTAAATCTCCATTTTCCGCTAAAACCTGATAAGGATCCATTTAGAGAGTGGAATTTGATGCGTTGATTGTGAACATTTTATACTAGAGAATTCATTACAGTCATTGATCTTCAGCTGAATGAAAAAAGAAAGAAATGAATGAGGCAATAGTTAGCAGGTGATTCAGAGAATCTTTTATTATTTATGTTGAATCGTTGTAGGTTGAACATCCAGCATTCACGTCTATAGTTAAATAGGTTGAATAATTTAGTAAAGATGTATAAATTGAATAGAATATATCTTTTGAAATTAGTTATTACGATAACAAAAAGTAATATATTAAAAGAAATTTAAAAACAATTCCTACATAGGTTAACAAAGAAAAATGTTATACTAGTTACTTTTTATTAAGTAATTACAAATTTTTCTCCCATATAAAACTTAAATTAATTAAGTAAATTTAATGAATGAATTAATATCTGAAAAAAAACTGTATTAACACCAAGTGTCATCCATTGCAAGTTTTTAAAAATGCATATAAACTTGAATAAAAAGTATTTTATGAACGATTGAAAATTTGAACAAGATAATAGGGAGAGTGTGTGAACTAATAGTAGGAATTATCCCCCAATTGTAGGAATTGCCCCAGTTGGTATCAGACAACTATAAAAGTATAAATTGGGTGACGTGGACCACACGTGATACCACGTATTGTTCTTCATTGAATTTATCTGACACAGCGAATCAATATTAATTAAATATTTAAATGTTCGCAACAAATCGCTATATATATAAAAACGCTATATATATATATATATATATATATATAAATATATATATATATATATATATATAAATATATATATATATATATATATATAAATATATATATATATATATATATATAAATATATATATAAATATATATATATATAAATATATATATATATATAAATATATATATAAATATATATATATATATAAATATATATATAAATATATATATATATATATAAATATATATATATATATATATATATATATATATATATATATATATATATATATATATATATATATATATATATATATATATATATATATATATAAATATATATATATATATAAATATATATATATATATAAATATATATATAAATATATATATATATATAAATATATATATATATAAATATATATATATATATATATAAATATATATATATATATATATATATATATATATATAAATATATATATATATATATATATAAATATATATATATATATATATATATAAATATATATATATATATATATATATATATATATATAAATATATATATATATATATATATATATATATATATATATATATATATAAATATATAAATATATATATATATATATATATATATATATATATATATATATATATATATATATATATATATATATAAATATATATATATATAAATATATATATATATATATATATATATATATATATATATATATATATATATATATATATATATATATATATATATATATATATATATATATATATATATATATGTGTGTGTGTGTGTTAATATATGTTAACGAGAATAAAGTCAAGAAAATGTCGAATTTTACCGGTGAATGTCAGCAATCACATAGTCGCTTTGGTGAATGTCCGAAATATTTGTAATATCCGATTTGACATTAATTTATTAGTTGATATTATTATATTTATTCGATATTTTAACATCTGCTGAGGATAGATTAGAAAATATATCAGCGTCAGGAGTACCTGGCAAATGTTTACCGCGCAGTGGCACTGACCCTAAAAAAACCATCATTATCGGTTATACCATGTATCCTCCTCGTATAACGCAAATGCTGTGTTGACGCTCAGGTAAATAAAAGCTCGCTCAATAATCAGAAAGAAGTGAACTGTATAATTGTGCACAATATTTATTTCTTATTATTTGGAAGAGAGCTTTTTTGTAGCTCGTTACAGCTCTCCTTCCACACACACTCTCTCTCTCTCTCAGTGTTACAAATTATACTAGGTGACGCTACAAATCCGTGTGGATACATGCTGGTTTACCTTTATTTTCTCAACATAAAACAGTAAAATACAATCGTGCAACAGTAAAATCACTTTATAAAACAGTAATGTCAGCAGAACAGTGATGGCTAAGGGAATAGAGCGTTCGTCTTTCAATGAGGTGAATCGGGTTCAAACCTCAACGATGACTGGTCGGTACGAATTCCGCATCCAGCATGCACGAACCAAAGTGCCTGCTGGATGCGGATGAGCAGTAAAATACCCTCAGTGGTAGACAGATCATAGGTTAGAGTAGGACTAACCGTGGGAGGTTTTTTCCTCTCTATGTGACCCAAATTTGAGTTAGTTTCATCAAAAAAGTCCCCCACGAAGGCAAATTTCTCCCATTACTTGATACAGGAGTTCCCGTGTCTTCTGGGTGGGGCTCAAAATTTCAAGGCTACTGAGTTGAACACGAAAATTGGCTCCGCTGTTCGACAACTGTTATAAAAAATCACACAGAACAGTTAAGTGCTCACTTCCCTGAGAGGTAACCTGGGTTCGAATTACAGAGAAGGTTGTCGAAACGAATCCCTCTCCCGCCTCTCCCCAACCACAGTGCTGTCGTAAAACATCCTGAATGATAGATGGAGCATGGGTTAGTCACCTTCCCGTCAGGCTAACCGTAATAGAATTTCGTGGCTTTCTTCTCCATCTAACGTAAAAGTGGGTTAAATCCAAGAGTTCCCATTGTCTTCCGGATTGGGTACAAAATTACAATTAAATTGTAAAAGATGTGTTTGGAACTACGAGATTCCCGAATGTCTGTTGAAGAGCAGAGTGAATTAAGGTTCTAAGTGAATTAAATTGTAAAAGTTCTCCTTGTCTTCTGGATTGGGTACAAAATTACAAGCTGAACATTTGTTGTCGTAAACCCAAAAATTGGGTTCGCCGTCCACCGACGGTTCTAAAGTAAAATATTAAGAAAAATAGTAAAAAGTTTAGAACTGACAGAGGAAATTGAATACTACTGTACATAAAAGGGAGAAAAAAAAGGCTGGAACTAAACCAACTGACGAAAGTTTACATACTTGTCTAGAAGATAATGGAAACAAGAAAAGTCCACATGGAAGAGGGGAATTAACTTTGGAAAACAATCGATGAAATCTCCTTTCCTGAGGGTGCTCTCATACTTATAATGTGTATGAGTAGCGAAAATGATGACCTCATCGATGTTTTGATGAACGTGCTCCAAATTTTGCAAATCATAATTAAAGAGCTTAGCGGAAGAAGATTCTAAGTGACACTCTTCAAAAGTACTTTTTCCCTTCTGGAATTTGGAAATAGAATTTTATCAGGGATAGAATTCGATGAACGGATACCACTAGTTGCTGCACTTGTGAAAGACCGGGAGAGCTGGTTTGAAGGTCACCGGGTTTTTTTAGTGCTGAATGTGAGAGGTGTATTCACAGTCGTAGTCGCTCCTGTGTTGCCATTAGCAGAAGGTAGGCAGACGTTGTGTTTAATCGAGACGAGACTGAGTAGCAACAGCGTGAGGAGGTGGATAATGTCGCAGTCACAAGTAGCAAGTCAACTGTTCAATGTGGGCCATCCAACGAAGTAGGCGTTACCAGATTGAAGTGAGCGTTACTGTCAAGATTTTTGTGAAGTAGGCGTTACTGCGTGTTCAAACCACGTCCGGGTCACCAATGTGGGGGGAGGAGCTATCGACAATGCCAACCTTCATCTATCAAAAGGTGCCTCGTTGCTATGGGATACCAGACTGGCAGCGTTGAGTTGTAGTAGGCAGGTCACCACACTTTCCTTATTTAAAAACAAGTAATCGGAAGGTGACAATGGATATGATTTGTTATCTTTGAAAGTAGGCTAAAGCTGCCTGAATCGAACCATTTTTCACATTTTAATTTCTACCTGTCACAAATCCCTAACTAAAATATTTTAATAGCGAGTAATATTAAAAGGAAAAAAAAATAATTAAATCCAATTCCTACTTAGATCAACAATGAAACATTTTATTTTGGTTGCTTTTAAATAATTACAGTTTGTTCTCCCATATAAAATCAAAATTAAATCATTAAATTTTAATAATGAATTAATGTTTGGAAAAAAAACTCTAACATCACTGGCTACGGTCAGTGTGCGGGTGGGTGACCTCTTGGATCAGCCTGCGTAGGGACCGAGGGTGTGCGGTATTGGTTCTCGTTAAACTGTGCTACCGTAAAGTGCTCGACTTCGCGTGCAGGTCGTCGGGCTACCGAAGCGGGGGTGCCATCCCCTCTGCAGAGGATCAAAATTGTGATGGCACGTCTTCGGATCATCCTCAGGGATGTTTCCCAGACCGTCGCCAATAGCCCATTGTGCAGCTCTAGTGCGACGTAAATGAACAACAACTTTATTGAATTTATCTGACACAGCGAATGTAAAATAATTAAATATTTAAACTTGCGTAATAAACTACATTTTTGTTCAATTAGAGCTATAAGTTAGACATGATCACTGACGTTATTTTTAAAATATGTGACTACAGAATCGCTTATAGGGAAGTTTAAAACATTGATTAACGCTTAACCCATCAGAAAATTCCATTTCATTTTTCACTTATCACTATTTAATGAATGAATTAATGCTTGAAAAAACTGTCTGATCATCAAGTGTCATAAAAACTGTATTTGAACTGGACTGGATTATTAAAGATATTTTATTAAGGATTGAAAATTTGAACAAGATACATAGGAAGAGTGTGAAATAACAGCAGGAATTGAAAACTGTTTGTGGGAGTCAGTATCGTCTTTACGCATGCGCACTCCCGGCTACGCCGATTTCCGGGGGCCCCAGGCCCTCTTAAGAAACTGATATTTTTTTTAAAAAAATTTTATTAAAAAAAAGTAAGAATAAGCAACATTATTTTATATATTTTTTAAAACAGTTTAATTCTATTGTATAAAGGGTGCATTTTTTTCTACACATAGTGGTTAATTATCATGCTATCACCAATAATTTGAAAAGTTTATATCCTAGAAAATTTAAAATGCATTTGAAATCCATTTTTATACGATCCAAGGAAAATTTTAGGTACATTGAAAGGTGTCTTAATAAGTGTTTAGTTTGACAAAATAATTCATACCTTTTGAATTTTTTTTCGATTTGTTATACCTTTTTGTTTATTTAACTTAATTATTTATTAACCTTATGTTTATTTAATTCAATTAACTTCCAAGGTTTTGAAAATCATTTTATTATATGAGAATTTTTTCTGATTAGCATCAAAATTTTTTTTTAAAATTATGCACAGTTTAAAAATTCTTTATTTCATGTTTTTTTAGTTCATTTTTAAATATTATGGCATGTTATAAAGGGTCTAAAGCTATTTTATGCCCTGCATGCTATTAAGACGGTCTTGGTTCAATATTAGGAATCTCTCGAAGAATGTTTAAAAAAAAATTTCTTTTATTTCTTGTTATGTTTTAAAGTTTATGTTATGTTTATGTTTTCCTTGCTTACTGAGTTGCTTACCTAGAAGCTAAGCATTCATTTCAGAAGCTAAATTCTTAAAAATTGCTGCACGTTTACAGCTTGCTTGTTGAACATTTATTTTTAGATCTAACAATTGAATTTAATTTAACAATTATAAAGGTGAAACAATTTGACGGTGAGATTTACGTACTGAGCACAGCTCGAAATACGTGTTTTCGAACTGTGTCCATTTTTTTAAAAATTGAAATGAGTATTTATGAAAATGGACACATTTTGAAAAAATTTTGTGGAAAATGCAATCTCGATGAACCTCGACCTCAGTTGACCTTGACCTAATAATACTGGGCATTGATTTGGATGCGAATGGAAATCCTTGCCGTGGGTAGGGGAATCAATATAGCAATTCCAGTTTTGTTTTAAATCCTTAAAAAATGATTTGGAGCTGTGATGGCTCAGGAGATAGAGCATTCGACTCCTAATGCGGCGAACCTGGTTCGAATCCCAACGATTCGAACCAGGCTCGCACACACCACATCGCTGATGTAAATTATCCTCAGTGCTAGATGGATTATGTGTTTGAACCACCTCTTTCCGTCCAGCTAACAGTGGGAGGTTTTAGTGGTTTTCTTCTCCATGCAACGCGAATTTGGATTAGTTCCATCAAAATGTCTTTCACGGTCACAAACCTTGATCTAGGAATTCTCTTGTCTTCTGTATTGGGTTCAAAATGACAAGGTTATGGAGATCAACATTAGTAGAACAAATCGGCCAGTAGTTGTAAAAAATCAAATAAATTGCGTCGGCTGTTCAGAGACGATTATAAAATATAAAATAAAAATTTGAAGGGTAGACCTTGAATAGAGTGTTTAGTACGTTCAGACGATATTTAACACACACAAAATTGAAGCAATACTAACTTTCCGGAAATTTTGTCCTAAAAACAGTACAAAACAGGTTTATATATTTTTGATACTCCCCTTAATGTTTTTTTTTTTTCGCTTTTCGTGAATTTCACTATTTAAACGAATCAAAAATATTTTTGCACGCAATTGCAAATTATTTGAGAAAAGAATATTAATTATATTTTGCAAGTATATAGGATGTTATATCATGCATGGGATATATCTAGTTTATTAGTCTTATCAAGAAAATGAATTATTAAATATTTCTTTCCGACCTGTAACTTGTTATTTCGCAATGGTCTATACTGACATTTTCTTTTTAAATTAAGTAGCTATCCAATTTAAAATAAATAAAAATTAAAAGAACCTGCTCGAAGAGCTAATTTTATACTCTAGTGCAGGGGTTGCCAAACTTTTTTTATCATCGACCCCTACATAATTTTTCGAAATCTCCATCGACCCCCATAAAAGTAATTTTCTGTTAATTAAAATAAAACTCTATTAGATACTGTGTTTGTACATTTATTTTATGATTTTGAACATTTATTAAAGTAATAGTATATAGTGTAACAATAGTTTTATGAAAAATATATTAATGTTGAAATATAAATACCTTAATATTTATGAAATAATAAGTAAAGTAACTACGGATTTATTGCTTCTTAATCAATGACATGGGTGTGCCTGGTGTTTTTTTTTTCCTGCAAGTTTCGTTATATTGGGTTCAAAATTGGTCAATTTTAATCTGAAATCCCCTCGAAACTCCACATTTAATTTATTTCTGTTCTTAGTTAAGATTGAATTTACGTGACTGAAACCGGTTTCAACCATATAGGAACTTGGAAATGCTATCATAAATGGCTGAGCTATTTCGTAAAGTCTTACATATTTTTGCATTATATTTATATTTGTCCAAAATTTGCTTATCGTTAATTTTTTAAAAAGCATCTTTGCTTCAAATCCCCATAATAATTCAGCAAGCTCATCTTGCAGGTTGATGTCCACGTTTTCAATTTGAGCAGAAAATGGCACAATAATCCTATCAGGGATGTCAATGTTTTCCAAATCAACAAAACGCAGTTTAAAATCGTCGCTCAATTTTTGAAGATTACCTATATATATTTCCAAGTCTTCTTCTTTTATTTCTAATTGTCACATATCTGAAAAATACTGATAATTTTTCGACCAATCGACCCTTCCGGATCGGATCGACCCCCATTCGACCTCCTGGCTTAGATCGACCCCCGCTTATGTTAAATAGACCCCTGGGGGTCTATATAGACTACTTTGGCGACCTCTGCTCTAGTGTAAGAAATTAAGAGAATTTTCAGACTGGGTCAATTATCTCTAGAACTACTGAGCCCATTTTAAAGAAATTTATACATTGATACAATACAAAACAAATAACCACTCAGCAATTGTAATGCACACGCATGATCATGTGTAACAATCGTCGGAGTCGGAAGGTATGAAACAGTGGTTGCAAAAAAAAGGGTTAATGCGTCCCCTCTTACAGATAGACAGAACCTTGCAGCGTTATTTCATACTTGAAATAAGGCAGTTAATCATTTCCTGTAACAATTGACCTGAATTTTCCTGTCGCAATTTCATACATTCCGACTCCAACTAGTGTGACTCACTATCATGCACGTGTATTACAATTGTTGAATGGTCATTTGTCTCGTATTGTATCAATATATATAGATATCAAATTTCATTAAAATCCTGTCCAGTATTTCTAGAGATAATCGACCCAGTCTGCAAATTCTCTTAATTTCTTGCACCAGTGTATTGTAGGCAATTCCGGTAATAATAGTATTTTAATGTTATCATAATCGCCTAATTCAGTATTTATTATAGCATCTATCTATCTATGTTATATAAAAAGCTAATACGTACGTATGTATGTATGTATCAATAAAACCGATGATATTTCTTTTCTCGTGCTGGCAACAGTTTTCATTTTTAATTGATTGGATTCGGCGCGCAAAAGCACGTAGTGAGCAACCAGATAACAATAACCAGAGTGAGCATTATCAGGTTGTTCGATTCAGATTCATGCACTAAAAACATGACAATATTTAATTTAAACTCAATTAGGAATTAATTAATTAATTGAAGTGAGAATGCTTTAAAAGGCCGCTGTTGAATTGATATTTTTCTACTGGGAGCTACCTAAACGTCTAAAAAACGTTTAAGTGTTTGTATTGAATGCATTGAATTTTTTTTATATTTCGCGTTTATTTATGCATTGAATTTTCACGCTTTAAAATGCAGAATATTAGTGAAGCAATATTTGATAATTTATTTTGCTAATATGTTTCTTATTTAGCTAATGTTTTGATTTTTTCACCATGTACAATCTAAATAGCTAATATACTTTTTTAAAAGCCAATAAGAACATTGGTAGAATTCATCTACATAAGTACAATACTGTGTCTTTGATGATAAAATACTATGTCTTTGATGATAATATATTATGTCTTTGTGCTAGAACATTGTGTCCATTGGCGAGCGAGCGCAGCGAGCCATGGTTCACGGCGTGAACCACATAGGATTGCGTAGCAATTCTCGGGGGTTGGCGAGCGTTAGCGAGCAGGGGGCGGAACCTCCTAGTTTGATAGAAATACTTTAGTGCATCACCAAAAAAAAAAAATAATAATAATAATAAAAAAAAATAATAAATAAAAAAAAAGAATAATAAGAAGCTTTTGAAACACCAATGAGATGAAAAGAATAATGTCATCATGTTGACACCATAACACGAATCCAATTTAAAATGAAAAAGGAGACTCGTGCAGCAGAAGTCAGTTGCTATTTAACTTTCCAGACATAAACGACGTCAACAGAATCTGCGTAGGCGGAGGAGCCTAAAATTCCAAAACGAAGGAACAACAGATGTTCCGACAAAATCGATCCGAGTTTCGAGTTCAACAGTTGGTTTTTACTCTCGCAAAGGGATTTTACTCCTTTTAAAACTACCGACATTTTTACCTTACCTAGAACGGTCATTTTGATCGCAACAGGAAACGGTTTGATTTTTACTTCAAATATTTTTGCTTTTTATAGCTAGAAAAAAGCATTTATACCAATTTAACATATTGCAATATTTTTTATACGATACGATTTTTAACAGTTTGAGTATTGGAAAAAATCCATAACAGTGCAAATATAGCGCTTGTTTTATTTTACATCGATGATACCCACTCAGAGCAATAGCTCTTCTTGTATTTCTTTGGTAACGCTTCTTTTTCTCATCGCTTCCTCACACCCATTGCAGTTTGCAAAGCAATCAAACGTGTTCAGGCGTGTAGTGTTTCTCATTGTTAATAATTGTGTGAATCAAAATAATTGGACGAAGAAACGCGAAAAGTAAGTAAAAAATAAATCTAGATTTACTGCTTAACTTTTTTTAAATTAGGTGTATCCCAAAATGCGTAGAATGAATAGAAAGGGAAAATCTATGAGCATTATCTCAAATCCACGTGATCATATCAGTGGTTCAAAACTAAAACGACACTTCTGCACTCACTTCTCATGTTATTTGAATGAGAATTGAGTGCAGAAGTGTCGTTTCAGTTTTGAGCCAGCGATATTATTGATGACGACTACATTGTTCCTGTAAAGTGCAAAAGACAGCGCATTTTGACGCAAACGACTTCAGAGGATAGTGATATCGGTAAAATAAAATAAAAATTATTTTGTAATGTTTTATTGTATTATTAAAGTATTATTCTACCCATTGTAATCTGACCGTGCGACTTTAGTAATCGGTAACGCACCGTCAGTTGTCCACCATGTTCGAAATGTAGGGGAGTGTCGGGTACCCCCGCTCGCTGTCAATTTCATATGTATAAAATATTTTCTCAAGTCAATGGGCCATCGGACATTAATTATTGTATTAAAATAGTATTATTTTCAAAGTTTCAAGTATTTATGCAGCTGGTAACATGGTAAACAATAGTTTTGAAAATATGTTGAGTACAGTAGTCAAATTTTTTAAATTTCTATTTTTTTTAAGTTAAACTATTCTTTTTTTTTGGTTTATTCTTTTTTCATTATTTAATTAGATGATAAAACAATAGAAATATGCAAAAATATTGATTTTTACTCAATATTATACAGAAATATAAACAATAATCCTTAAGTGGGCGGTGCTATCCGACTCTCCCCTACTAGGTGTTTTCGACGTAAATCTCAACAGCGCCGTCAGCTGTCCACCATGTTCGAAATGTACTAGGTTTTTTCGACGTAAATCTCAACAGCGCCGTCAGCTGTCCACCATGTTCGAAATGAACTAGGTTTTTTCGACGTAAATCTCAACAGCGCCGTCAGCTGTCCACCATGTTCGAAATGTACTAGGTTTTTTCGACGTAAATCTCAACAGCGCCGTCAGCTGTCCACCATGTTCGAAATGTACTAGGTTTGTTCGACGTAAATCTCAACAGCGCCGTCAGCTGTCCACCATGTTCGAAATGTACTAGGTTTGTTCGACGTAAATCTCAACAGCGCCGTCAGCTGTCCACCATGTTCGAAATGTACTAGGTTTGTTCGACGTAAATCTCAACAGCGCCGTCAGCTGTCCACCATGTTCGAAATGTACTAGGTTTGTTCGACGTAAATCTCAACAGCGCCGTCAGCTGTCCACCATGTTCGAAATGTACTAGGTTTGTTCGACGTAAATCTCATAAGCGCCGTCAGCTGTCCACCATGTTCGAAATGTACTAGGTTTGTTCGACGTAAATCTCATAAGCGCCGTCAGCTGTCCACCATGTTCGAAATGTACTAGGTTTGTTCGACGTAAATCTCAACAGCGCCGTCAGCTGTCCACCATGTTCGAAATGTACTAGGTTTGTTCGACGTAAATCTCAACAGCGCCGTCAGCTGTCCACCATGTTCGAAATGTACTAGGTTTGTTCGACGTAAATCTCAACAGCGCCGTCAGCTGTCCACCATGTTCGAAATGTACTAGGTTTGTTCGACGTAAATCTCAACAGCGATGTCAGCTGTCCACCATTTTCGAAATGTACTAGGTTTGTTCGACGTAAATCTCAACAGTGCGATCGCGCTGCTTGGGACTCAAGCGGTGAATATATAAAAAATGTATCTTTATTTTCAGGGGATATGGCATCATAAAGCAGTAAAATACAATAGATGTCAGCAGAGTCGTGGTGGCTCAGGGAATAGAGCGTTCGCCTTCTAATGAGGTGAAAAGGGTTCAAACCCCAGCGATGGCTGGTCGATACGAATTACGCATCCGGCATGCACCGATCACTGTGCTGACGTAGAATACCTTCAGTGGTAAACGGATCATGGGTTAGAGTCCCCTGCCGTTAAACTAACAGTGAGAGGTTGTCGTGGTTTTCCTCTCCAAATGATGCAGATGCTGGTTAATTCTATTTAAAAATCCTCCACGAAGGCAAATTTCTTCCAGTACCCGATCAAGGAGTTCTCTTGTCTTCTGAACTGGACTCAAAATTACAAGGCTGAGGTGAAGTCGTAAACCCAAAGATGGTAGCAAACCCAAAACAAATTGAGTCGGCTGTTCAACGACGACTATAAAATAGAAGTAAAACAGTAGTCGTTAAACACAAACGGAAGTTTCTTAGCATTTTCCACAAATAAGTTTTAGGCAAGAAGATCGTTTTTGTTTTGAAACGGTAGAAAGAACATTTATTACTTTGCAGGTTCAGAAAAAGAGAGCAAGAGGAAAGTTTCTTTGTATAAAAAATATAAAAATCTGAAATCGCCGACAAAGCTCAAAATAAAAGACTTACTGATAATTTGTGACGAGTTACAAACTTTAAGAAATTCCGGAAAATTGGCAAAATTAAAGTTTGCAAAACCAAAATTGACCATATTCTAGAAATCTTTCCGATTGCTTACAATCAACTTAATTGATGGAACTCATAAAAGCTAAAAAACATATGAATTAAAAAATAAATTTCTGTCAGATTTTTAGGACTATGTTAAAACTTCCATAATTACATATAGTACATAAGATATAAAAACAAATTTCTGTAGTTAACTCTGTATATATTTTATTTCATAATCATCGTAAAGAACACTAACAGTTTGTGATACGAAAATAGAATTATAAATTCATTAAAAAGATATATTTTCTGCGAAATTTGGTCTTTCTGAATCTTTTCTCTTTCAAACTGTTCAAATAGGTAAAAAATAATTAATAAAAAAATCGAAACAATAAATTTTATTTTATAAAAGTTGTTGAACAGCAGTTTACGACTACTAATGTTCATCTCCGTAGCCTTTGTCATTTTGAATCCAATTCAGAAGACAAGGGAACTCTTGGATCAAATATTGGGAGAAATTTACCTTCGAGGAGGACTTTCTTTGAGGGAACTAGCTAGCATTTGCGTTATATGAAGAGGAAAACCAAGAAACCTCCCATGATTTGCCTGGAGTCAATGGGACTATGACCGATGATTCGTTTACCACTGAGGATATTTTAAGTCAGCACTGTGGTCGGTGCAAGCCGGATGAGGAATTCGTATAGACCAGCCATTGCTGAGATTCGAGACCGGTTCACCTCATTGGAAAGCGAACTCTCTATCCCATGCTCCCTTCTCACTGATTGTCGATGAACGTACCAACGGATTTGAAGACGTATTAAAACAATTTGTTGAATTTAGTGTTCCGTATCCACGTCAGATCAATTGTTTTATCACTGACTTCAAGTGTGGTCACATTAAATAAATTACCTTTTTGAACCATGCGTGGCTCCCTCTTACATCAGCTTAAAAATCTCAAAAGGTGCCTATTAAGTGAAACTATATAAGACAATTTAACTGTAAAATTTGACAAAATTAATAATATATTATGATTTCGTAATAAAGGATATACTCTGGGCATCTCAAAGTTGAAAGGACGCTGAAAAACACTTCGAGATCGGGAGTTTTCGAGTTAAAAAGTTCAGGACTAAGCATGCGTTAAAATACGAAATTAGAACTGTAACGCAACTCTATTTAGAAAGAAAAAACAGCGTTATTAAACTTAACAACGTTTTATTATTTTAAACATAACAAAGAATAACATTATACCAAAGAACACAAACTGAAACTATCAGTGGCGTAACTAGATCATCCATCGTAACTATGTCGAAACTAGATCACTGTTTAATTTATTATCGTTTTCAAAGAAATGATCTAGTTCATCGCTTTTAATTTAGGATCTAGTTTATCGCTTTTAACAACATGCTCTAAAAAGCAACAAAAATATGTTATAAAATATTACTCTAAAAATTAGAGTCATGAAAGGTGAGAATACAATAATTATTAATGTAATGATAGTTGACTATAAGTTTAAATAGAACAATGATAATTTTACTTTTTAAATTAAGATAAAAATAATTATGCATTAAATAAAAAAGAATTGGATAACGAACTAACTTTGCGATTTTTCTGGAAAAATTCATTTTCTATTCCGAAATAATTGGCATAACAAGGTTTTTAAGAAGAAACTCTTCAACATAGAAATTAACATTAAGTAAATACAAGTATATAATGCCAAAGAGAAAAATATTTTTTTTTATATTACAAGGTCTTCGAGATATCGATAGTACTAAAATTGTAGCACCATTATCATTACGTTTGAAATCACTCAGAACTGCTTAAGAAAAATTTTTACATTCTGATATTTAAAAAACAAAAATTAATTTATTAACTCATATGTATTTGGAGTAAAATTTATAATTAACTTAACTATTAAATTGACTAAATTTATTAAGCATTGTCATACATGTCAATTGATATCATATTTATTATAAAAGTCTTCACTTACATCAATTACTGCACAGAACTTGTCAGAAATAATGTTAGAGACTCTAATTGTTTTTTTGAAAGGATAAACTTATATAAATTAATTATATGAGGTAAACATATTGTTATAGATGTACAGGGGTTTGATGAGACGACTTTGTCTTTGCGCTTTTGTAAACTGAAAATTCTGATTGAAAGTAAGCAACCACAACTTTTTTTTTCTTCTCAGGTCTAAATTAAAAAAAGATATTCCAACATTATTTGAAAAAATATTTTGGTGAGGGGGCATGTGATATAAAATGTCTCATACGATTCTTTCTATATTAAATAAATAGCTTAAAATGGATTTATTTTATTAATTTTAAGGCATGGAAAG
Organism: Parasteatoda tepidariorum; assembly: GCF_982258835.1. NCBI lineage: Eukaryota > Metazoa > Arthropoda > Arachnida > Araneae > Theridiidae > Parasteatoda > Parasteatoda tepidariorum. The sequence continues at coordinate 103,148,442 of NC_141762.1, forward strand.
TCATTATTTCACAAAGATCCATAAACCTTCAAGTTTCCAATTAAAAGATTATTTTCTGAAGTTAATGGGTCATAATTCTTGGAAATATACTCATTAAGAAAATCCCGAAAATTCCCTTTGGTTTAAATGGCATCATGTTTTTGAATAAAACAAGATATCTAAATTCCTAAATCACGTTCGATTAAGTTAAAGACATTCTTGCAACCCATTTTCTTTTTCAGAATCCCCGGATGGAAAGTAAGACCCATCCAAAATGAGTAGCGTTTTCATATTTTCATCAGCAGATATAACTATGCGAAATCCCAGCATTCCTGCTACCAGGAATGTAACTTGTGGGAAAAGATCCAAAATAAGTTGTTAAGTAAACTAAATCTAAAATAATGAAATTTCTATTCTTCATTTAATTATTATTGTGACATCTGAAATAATAGCAAAGTGGAATGAAATGGATTTCAAAACTGAACCTAAAAATAATTATATTTTAATTGTAGATTAGCGTTTCTAACAGATAACTTTTAATAACCTCTTTCACATAAGAAACGAAGCACTTCGCTTTTATATTATTGTGAATTAGTTATAAATGCAATCTTTATTTATAAAATGAATCCATACTCTTTATGATACCGAAATATCATTCAAAATTATAAATATTTTGAGATTTTAATACATCATCATCTCAACCCTATCAAACAACTCTGAATATTATGGATCACATGACATAAAACTATATGCTGTATGTGAAAATAGAACGAACCTTTTTTTTTAAATAAATCTGTATAAGTCTCCAGGAGCTTTTGTTCTACGTTAATTTTGTAAATAATTTCATTTTAGTCTTTTTTTATTAATAGTTGCTTTTGAGGGGATCATTTGGTTGACACTTTAACATTTTGTATTAATGCCAAGTCAAAGAGGAGGTGTAAAAATTTCAAAAAACATGTACATATGCCTAAGAAGTCTCTAAAAACTTTTTTTTAAAAATAATTTATTTTGTCATTGACACTCTAGATATAATAGTTAGCACAGGTGTCGCTGAAATCGATTATGTTGCAAAATACGATATGAGGCGGGTTACAAAATTCTGTATAAAGCCTACATTTAATGTATACTATTGTCTACTTCAGTTATAGGAATTCCTCTCCATTGCTTTCTAATTATTATTAATAACTGCTTTCGAAGGGATCATTTGGTGGACACTTTGATAATTTTTTATAATTTTTTGTTTCAAATGAGAACTTTGATGTTAATACCAATTCAAAGGAGAAGTGTCAAAATTTCGAAAAATATATACATATGCCTAAGAAGTCTCTAAAAACTTTTTTTTAAAAATAATTTATTTTGTCATTGACACTCTAGATATAATAGTTAGCACAGGTGTCGCTGAAATCGATTATGTTGCAAAATACGATATGAGGCGGGTTACAAAATTCTGTATAAAGCCTACATTTAATGTATACTATTGTCTACTTCAGTTATAGGAATTCCTCTCCATTGCTTTCTAATTATTATTAATAACTGCTTTCGAAGGGATCATTTGGTGGACACTTTGATAATTTTTTATAATTTTTTGTTTCAAATGAGAACTTTGATGTTAATACCAATTCAAAGGAGAAGTGTCAAAATTTCGAAAAATATATACATATGCCTAAGAAGTCTCTAAAAACTTTTTTTTAAAAATAATTTATTTTGTCATTGACACTCTAGATATAATAGTTAGCACAGGTGTCGCTGAAATCGATTATGTTGCAAAATACGATATGAGGCGGGTTACAAAATTCTGTATAAAGCCTACATTTAATGTATACTATTGTCTACTTCAGTTATAGGAATTCCTCTCCATTGCTTTCTAATTATTATTAATAACTGCTTTCGAAGGGATCATTTGGTGGACACTTTGATAATTTTTTATAATTTTTTGTTTCAAATGAGAACTTTGATGTTAATACCAATTCAAAGGAGAAGTGTCAAAATTTCGAAAAATATATACATATGCCTAAGAAGTCTCTAAAAACTTTTTTTTAAAAATAATTTATTTTGTCATTGACACTCTAGATATAATAGTTAGCACAGGTGTCGCTGAAATCGATTATGTTGCAAAATACGATATGAGGCGGGTTACAAAATTCTGTATAAAGCCTACATTTAATGTATACTATTGTCTACTTCAGTTATAGGAATTCCTCTCCATTGCTTTCTAATTATTATTAATAACTGCTTTCGAAGGGATCATTTGGTGGACACTTTGATAATTTTTTATAATTTTTTGTTTCAAATGAGAACTTTGATGTTAATACCAATTCAAAGGAGAAGTGTCAAAATTTCGAAAAATATATACATATGCCTAAGAAGTCTCTAAAAACTTTTTTTTAAAAATAATTTATTTTGTCATTGACACTCTAGATATAATAGTTAGCACAGGTGTCGCTGAAATCGATTATGTTGCAAAATACGATATGAGGCGGGTTACAAAATTCTGTATAAAGCCTACATTTAATGTATACTATTGTCTACTTCAGTTATAGGAATTCCTCTCCATTGCTTTCTAATTATTATTAATAACTGCTTTCGAAGGGATCATTTGGTGGACACTTTGATAATTTTTTATAATTTTTTGTTTCAAATGAGAACTTTGATGTTAATACCAATTCAAAGGAGAAGTGTCAAAATTTCGAAAAATATATACATATGCCTAAGAAGTCTCTAAAAACTTTTTTTTAAAAATAATTTATTTTGTCATTGACACTCTAGATATAATAGTTAGCACAGGTGTCGCTGAAATCGATTATGTTGCAAAATACGATATGAGGCGGGTTACAAAATTCTGTATAAAGCCTACATTTAATGTATACTATTGTCTACTTCAGTTATAGGAATTCCTCTCCATTGCTTTCTAATTATTATTAATAACTGCTTTCGAAGGGATCATTTGGTGGACACTTTGATAATTTTTTATAATTTTTTGTTTCAAATGAGAACTTTGATGTTAATACCAATTCAAAGGAGAAGTGTCAAAATTTCGAAAAATATATACATATGCCTAAGAAGTCTCTAAAAACTTTTTTTTAAAAATAATTTATTTTGTCATTGACACTCTAGATATAATAGTTAGCACAGGTGTCGCTGAAATCGATTATGTTGCAAAATACGATATGAGGCGGGTTACAAAATTCTGTATAAAGCCTACATTTAATGTATACTATTGTCTACTTCAGTTATAGGAATTCCTCTCCATTGCTTTCTAATTATTATTAATAACTGCTTTCGAAGGGATCATTTGGTGGACACTTTGATAATTTTTTATAATTTTTTGTTTCAAATGAAAACTTTGATGTTAATACCAATTCAAAGGAGAAGTGTCAAAATTTCGAAAAATATATACATATGCCTAAGAAGTCTCTAAAAACTTTTTTTTAAAAATAATTTATTTTGTCATTGACACTCTAGATATAATAGTTAGCACAGGTGTCGCTGAAATCGATTATGTTGCAAAATACGATATGAGGCGGGTTACAAAATTCTGTATAAAGCCTACATTTAATGTATACTATTGTCTACTTCAGTTATAGGAATTCCTCTCCATTGCTTTCTAATTATTATTAATAACTGCTTTCGAAGGGATCATTTGGTGGACACTTTGATAATTTTTTATAATTTTTTGTTTCAAATGAAAACTTTGATGTTAATACCAATTCAAAGGAGAAGTGTCAAAATTTCGAAAAATATATACATATGCCTAAGAAGTCTCTAAAAACTTTTTTTTAAAAATAATTTATTTTGTCATTGACACTCTAGATATAATAGTTAGCACAGGTGTCGCTGAAATCGATTATGTTGCAAAATACGATATGAGGCGGGTTACAAAATTCTGTATAAAGCCTACATTTAATGTATACTATTGTCTACTTCAGTTATAGGAATTCCTCTCCATTGCTTTCTAATTATTATTAATAACTGCTTTCGAAGGGATCATTTGGTGGACACTTTGATAATTTTTTATAATTTTTTGTTTCAAATGAAAACTTTGATGTTAATACCAATTCAAAGGAGAAGTGTCAAAATTTCGAAAAATATATACATATGCCTAAGAAGTCTCTAAAAACTTTTTTTTAAAAATAATTTATTTTGTCATTGACACTCTAGATATAATAGTTAGCACAGGTGTCGCTGAAATCGATTATGTTGCAAAATACGATATGAGGCGGGTTACAAAATTCTGTATAAAGCCTACATTTAATGTATACTATTGTCTACTTCAGTTATAGGAATTCCTCTCCATTGCTTTCTAATTATTATTAATAACTGCTTTCGAAGGGATCATTTGGTGGACACTTTGATAATTTTTTATAATTTTTTGTTTCAAATGAAAACTTTGATGTTAATACCAATTCAAAGGAGAAGTGTCAAAATTTCGAAAAATATATACATATGCCTAAGAAGTCTCTAAAAACTTTTTTTTAAAAATAATTTATTTTGTCATTGACACTCTAGATATAATAGTTAGCACAGGTGTCGCTGAAATCGATTATGTTGCAAAATACGATATGAGGCGGGTTACAAAATTCTGTATAAAGCCTACATTTAATGTATACTATTGTCTACTTCAGTTATAGGAATTCCTCTCCATTGCTTTCTAATTATTATTAATAACTGCTTTCGAAGGGATCATTTGGTGGACACTTTGATAATTTTTTATAATTTTTTGTTTCAAATGAAAACTTTGATGTTAATACCAATTCAAAGGAGAAGTGTCAAAATTTCGAAAAATATATACATATGCCTAAGAAGTCTCTAAAAACTTTTTTTTAAAAATAATTTATTTTGTCATTGACACTCTAGATATAATAGTTAGCACAGGTGTCGCTGAAATCGATTATGTTGCAAAATACGATATGAGGCGGGTTACAAAATTCTGTATAAAGCCTACATTTAATGTATACTATTGTCTACTTCAGTTATAGGAATTCCTCTCCATTGCTTTCTAATTATTATTAATAACTGCTTTCGAAGGGATCATTTGGTGGACACTTTGATAATTTTTTATAATTTTTTGTTTCAAATGAAAACTTTGATGTTAATACCAATTCAAAGGAGAAGTGTCAAAATTTCGAAAAATATATACATATGCCTAAGAAGTCTCTAAAAACTTTTTTTTAAAAATAATTTATTTTGTCATTGACACTCTAGATATAATAGTTAGCACAGGTGTCGCTGAAATCGATTATGTTGCAAAATACGATATGAGGCGGGTTACAAAATTCTGTATAAAGCCTACATTTAATGTATACTATTGTCTACTTCAGTTATAGGAATTCCTCTCCATTGCTTTCTAATTATTATTAATAACTGCTTTCGAAGGGATCATTTGGTGGACACTTTGATAATTTTTTATAATTTTTTGTTTCAAATGAAAACTTTGATGTTAATACCAATTCAAAGGAGAAGTGTCAAAATTTCGAAAAATATATACATATGCCTAAGAAGTCTCTAAAAACTTTTTTTTAAAAATAATTTATTTTGTCATTGACACTCTAGATATAATAGTTAGCACAGGTGTCGCTGAAATCGATTATGTTGCAAAATACGATATGAGGCGGGTTACAAAATTCTGTATAAAGCCTACATTTAATGTATACTATTGTCTACTTCAGTTATAGGAATTCCTCTCCATTGCTTTCTAATTATTATTAATAACTGCTTTCGAAGGGATCATTTGGTGGACACTTTGATAATTTTTTATAATTTTTTGTTTCAAATGAAAACTTTGATGTTAATACCAATTCAAAGGAGAAGTGTCAAAATTTCGAAAAATATATACATATGCCTAAGAAGTCTCTAAAAACTTTTTTTTAAAAATAATTTATTTTGTCATTGACACTCTAGATATAATAGTTAGCACAGGTGTCGCTGAAATCGATTATGTTGCAAAATACGATATGAGGCGGGTTACAAAATTCTGTATAAAGCCTACATTTAATGTATACTATTGTCTACTTCAGTTATAGGAATTCCTCTCCATTGCTTTCTAATTATTATTAATAACTGCTTTCGAAGGGATCATTTGGTGGACACTTTGATAATTTTTTATAATTTTTTGTTTCAAATGAAAACTTTGATGTTAATACCAATTCAAAGGAGAAGTGTCAAAATTTCGAAAAATATATACATATGCCTAAGAAGTCTCTAAAAACTTTTTTTTAAAAATAATTTATTTTGTCATTGACACTCTAGATATAATAGTTAGCACAGGTGTCGCTGAAATCGATTATGTTGCAAAATACGATATGAGGCGGGTTACAAAATTCTGTATAAAGCCTACATTTAATGTATACTATTGTCTACTTCAGTTATAGGAATTCCTCTCCATTGCTTTCTAATTATTATTAATAACTGCTTTCGAAGGGATCATTTGGTGGACACTTTGATAATTTTTTATAATTTTTTGTTTCAAATGAAAACTTTGATGTTAATACCAATTCAAAGGAGAAGTGTCAAAATTTCGAAAAATATATACATATGCCTAAGAAGTCTCTAAAAACTTTTTTTTAAAAATAATTTATTTTGTCATTGACACTCTAGATATAATAGTTAGCACAGGTGTCGCTGAAATCGATTATGTTGCAAAATACGATATGAGGCGGGTTACAAAATTCTGTATAAAGCCTACATTTAATGTATACTATTGTCTACTTCAGTTATAGGAATTCCTCTCCATTGCTTTCTAATTATTATTAATAACTGCTTTCGAAGGGATCATTTGGTGGACACTTTGATAATTTTTTATAATTTTTTGTTTCAAATGAGAACTTTGATGTTAATACCAATTCAAAGGAGAAGTGTCAAAATTTCGAAAAATATATACATATGCCTAAGAAGTCTCTAAAAACTTTTTTTTAAAAATAATTTATTTTGTCATTGACACTCTAGATATAATAGTTAGCACAGGTGTCGCTGAAATCGATTATGTTGCAAAATACGATATGAGGCGGGTTACAAAATTCTGTATAAAGCCTACATTTAATGTATACTATTGTCTACTTCAGTTATAGGAATTCCTCTCCATTGCTTTCTAATTATTATTAATAACTGCTTTCGAAGGGATCATTTGGTGGACACTTTGATAATTTTTTATAATTTTTTGTTTCAAATGAGAACTTTGATGTTAATACCAATTCAAAGGAGAAGTGTCAAAATTTCGAAAAATATATACATATGCCTAAGAAGTCTCTAAAAACTTTTTTTTAAAAATAATTTATTTTGTCATTGACACTCTAGATATAATAGTTAGCACAGGTGTCGCTGAAATCGATTATGTTGCAAAATACGATATGAGGCGGGTTACAAAATTCTGTATAAAGCCTACATTTAATGTATACTATTGTCTACTTCAGTTATAGGAATTCCTCTCCATTGCTTTCTAATTATTATTAATAACTGCTTTCGAAGGGATCATTTGGTGGACACTTTGATAATTTTTTATAATTTTTTGTTTCAAATGAGAACTTTGATGTTAATACCAATTCAAAGGAGAAGTGTCAAAATTTCGAAAAATATATACATATGCCTAAGAAGTCTCTAAAAACTTTTTTTTAAAAATAATTTATTTTGTCATTGACACTCTAGATATAATAGTTAGCACAGGTGTCGCTGAAATCGATTATGTTGCAAAATACGATATGAGGCGGGTTACAAAATTCTGTATAAAGCCTACATTTAATGTATACTATTGTCTACTTCAGTTATAGGAATTCCTCTCCATTGCTTTCTAATTATTATTAATAACTGCTTTCGAAGGGATCATTTGGTGGACACTTTGATAATTTTTTATAATTTTTTGTTTCAAATGAGAACTTTGATGTTAATACCAATTCAAAGGAGAAGTGTCAAAATTTCGAAAAATATATACATATGCTAAGAAATCTCTATAAACTTTTTTTTAAATAAATTTTAAGTTGTCATTGACACTCTAGATATAATAGTTAGCACAGGTGTCGCTGAAATCGATGATGTTGCAAAATACGATATGAGGCGGGTTACAAAATTCTGTATATTTACAATTTCTGTATATTTACAGACAATAGTATGCATTTAATGTATACTATTGTCTACTTCGGTTATAGGCATTCCTCTCCATTACTTTCTAATTATTAATAATAGCTGCTTTTGAGGGGATCGTTTGGTGAACACTTTAATAATTTTTTTGGCCAGGGCTGATTGTGCTCCGCAAAAAACCCGGGTTTCCCGATTTTTCGCTAACCGTGATCCGGAAGTTTCCGGAAATCGAAGATTGACACGTTTCAAAAAATCCTTGAACAAAAAAGCTTCTGGAAATCAAGTTTTCAAAGGTGGAACTTAAAAACACAGTTTATTTTATTTGTCTGTAAAGAAGAGCCAGAAAGATACTTTTATAAGCTTATATTCAAGATTAATATTCATTTTTTATCACTAAATAGTTATTCTAATCATAAACTCAAGAAAGAAAGACATATTTGTAAATTTCAATTACTTCTCCAGGTCATCATAGGTATGTGTGAAATTTTAAATATATTTTAAGTAAACTAAGAAATATTAAAGGGAAAAAAGGAAAAAACCTTGTTTAAATTTTTTTCGATTTAAACTTTTATTTTTTACTCAAGAAATGTTACGGAATTTTGACTTGGGCTCACAATCACCCCTGTTTGGCCCAAATAACTTTGTTACTAATACCAAAGAGTTTTCTGTATACGATGATGAGTGATCTTTTTGACCTCTAGAAGTAAACAGACCCCCAAAAAAATCATGGTTTGTGATTACACGATATAAAGTTGAAGTTTATCACTGCAAAGATTTTGTTGTTTAGTAAACTGGGTATAAAAAAGAACATTTTTCTTGATAAAGCAGTCGTAAAATTTTATTTTCACATGAATTAGAGCTGGGATGATGGTCAATATATGATAACAAGTAGTGATTCAGATAGTTCCAGTACAACAGAAACCTAATATTTGATGAAAAGAAAAATGTTAAAACTCCTAACTAATAAACTAAATCTAAGTTTTCATTACTATTAAGTTTCGAAAGCAATTCTGTTAAAAATATCGTTACGTTTTTAGCAAACCTTAGCAGTTTTGGGTATTCTACTTTATGTTTTACAATACTGGGCGAATATTTTAAGACTTAGTAACTTAAAACTACGAAGGTGCGTAAGAGTATGAAGGTATGTATGCAGTTTCACAAGGAGTATCATGGATTAGAAAAAAATACGAATGAAAAATAACCTCTAAGTTGTGGCAAAAAAAATACCACGTAGATAGTACAAATGCAACTACAGGATTGAAATTTAACATGTTGAAAGGATTGCATGTTTTTTTTTCCCATGAAGTTAGTTTTTTTTTTTTTTTAAATCCTAATTTGCTTAAAAGTTATAGCAATTATAAGTGTTTCATTTTTGCAAATTTTTATCGCTTTTTTTGCTTTCTTTTAAAATTTTATTTGCTGCTTAAAGTCTATAAGAGTGAGAAATTTGATATTTCAAAGGTTTGTTGAAAAATGTTCGAAAAATGCAATGGGATAAAAAAAAGTATGTTTCGATAGTTAGTTCGATAATTATAGACTGTTGAACTACTTGCAATAAAAAAACTCTTGCGGAACAATCTACAGTCAACTGAATTACAACATGAGAGTTAAAATGCAGCGTGGTGAAAGGGTCATCTTCAGTTATGAACTTAACTCGATATTCCAATTCGTTTGAAAGTTATTGTCATTTAAAACCTTCTTTAACCAATGCTGTTTTTATGAGCACAAAAATTTATGTCACGAGATTTTCATTGTATTAGCATTACGCTTGACTTGATGTAGAAAACAAGGAATATATGTAATTAAATAAAATAGTGAGAAAGCGAGATTAGATATGAATAATTTTTATCGATATTTTTATAAATATTAAGAATTCAAGAGGAAAACTCTTTTCAAATTCACACTGTGATTTGAAGCTAACATTATATAGTGTAAACTACTTAAATGACCTCTCATTTATCGTTTCTTATTGTATCTCCCATTTCATATGCCTATAAGCTGAAATATTTTTTTCCAGTACGGTTGATTTTTGTTAAAATCCGGATAATCGTTATTTTGTTACAAGTAACATAATAATATAATGTTTTTATATAAAATTATAGCAATCGTATATTTTATAAACAAAATGACAGTCTTTTAAAAAAAATATTGACTTCATAAATATTGATATTATATTAAATCAATTTATAACAACCAATATATTTTTAAAACAAAATGACTTTGAAGAAGAAGAAAAAAAAACAATTCGAAGCAAGAACGGGGAAAGGTGAGCCAAGTTAAGAGAAAAATCGAATATTGATTCGAATTCTGAATATCTTTGACATTTTTTGAAACGCAATCTTAGCTTCACGTTTTTCGAAAGTGCTTATTAAATTGTTCCATTCGCCGATATGTTCGAAAATTCTCCGAAATATCTTAGGGACAGTTTTGTGGAAAACCATTTACATGAGTCAGTACTAGCGTTCTATAGCGCCCAGCATTCTATGCTCATCCCTCAAGTCTATTTCTAAGTTTATTACCCAAGACCAAATTCTTGATGATCCCATCAAAACATTTTAATGGTTTATGTTGGTTTCAGTGAGATTCATGACTGTCCAACATCATTGGATGGTCGCCATCATCCAACCTTTTCCATTATGTGCTCATGATTTTTTATATGCCAACGTCATGGAAAATTCTACTTTGATACGATGATAATTAACCATCAAGAGAAGTTTGACTCTCATGAACCAACAATCCGTGATGGTTCCATTTCCATGATGGTTCAATAGAAATTCTTGTTGGTTCTCAGGAATATGCCATCAAAACAATTTGTTTTTTTTTTATGATCATCATAAATCAGTCTGAATTCCTACATTGGGATGATGGTTGTTCATAATCGATCCAAAATTTGATTTAAAAGATACTATGATGGAAATTCGTCATGATCCATAATGGTACAACAATGTAATTCTATGATGGTTTAATAATAATTATTTTGGTTCAGCAAGACTATCTCTCTCTCTCTCTCTCTCTCTCTCTCTCTCTCTCTTTCTGTCTCTCTCTCTGTCTCTTTCTCTCTCTCTCTGTGTGTGTTGGCAATTCGTGATGGTCCAACATTATTTGATGATCACCATCATCCAACATTTTCCATTATGCGTTCATGGTCTTTGATATGCCGACAAACTTCCATCATTCCACGTTAGAAAATGATACTTTATTACTATGATGATTAACCATCAAGAGAAGTTTGACTTTCATGGACCAACAATCTCTAATGGTCCATGATGATTCAAACTATGCATTTTAATGATTGTTTAATGGGAATTCTTGTTGGTTCTCAGGAATTTACCATCAAATCAATTAGGTTTTTTTTATGTTGGACCATCATAAATCAGACCAAATCTTTACATTGAGGTGATGGTGGCTCATGATCATTCCAACGCTTGATTTCTAGGAAACTATGATGGAAATTTTGATGGTCCAACATGAAAAAATCATCAATTTACGTTGTTATTCTTATGTTGGATCATCATAAATCAATCCGAATTCCTACATTGGGGTGATAGTTACTTATGTTAATTACTATCAAAAAATATAATGGGTCTTGATGTAATTATTGGTGGTTACCATCAAGATTATGTTAGTACATCAAAGGAAAACCATCAAAAAATTTGACTTTAGTAGCCTACAGAGAGAAACTTAAGCACATTTATGTTTTAGAAAAAGCACAAACGTTCTTGATATAAGGAGGTTTTGAGTCTTATCATCTTGTACCCTTTTACCATGCAATAAATTAGAAGGAAAAAATCACAATACAACATTTCCCAACGTGAGAGCCTGGTTTGCATAGATGGGTGATTCTCATCAAGTGCGACAATTCACTGTAACTCACACAGAAATCGGATATCATAAGATAAATGATGATTTTTTTAAATTAATATCATTATTCTAAGCTTCTTAGAATGATTTTACCCGTGTTGTAGCAATTTTTTGTAGAGGTTGTGGCCATATTGAGCCAAAATTAAAAGAACACATGATGTATACAATATATATATATATATATATATATATATATATATATATATATATATATATATATATATATATATATATATATATAACAAGATATTCGGAAAACAAAATAAAATGACCAAAATTAAAAAAAATAAATTGAAAATAGTAAAAAAGAAAACCCTTGTCTCAATAACGCTCCGTCGATGCATTGATGTTACATTGATGCTGTTTTTAATGGAAAATAATTTTAAATAACTAAAAATTTCGATAAGGTGGACGAAGTTTATTAAAACATTGTTTGTATCATTGTAGTTACCATTGTTTCTGATGCATTAGTTTATTTAAATATATTAACCTATCATTTAACTGTATTATTTCTGAAAATGAACCCGAATAATGGAACACAACACGTGCTTCCTTTTTCAAAAAAATAAATAAAAACGAAGAGACCACCTTATTAAACCGATTAATGGTTTCAGATAAAGTTACAAAACTTTTAAACAGCATTCATGAATAAACAATTACCATCAAAAATCCAAATTCATTAAAATAGTTGTGTTTATTCACAGAAAATATGGTTTTGAGTTTGACTTTCTATCTTCTATTCTAATTAACTAGCATATTTGAGTTAATCTGCCGTCTTTCCATAACATGCTGCATACATAAATTATACGGTTTTTTGTCAAAGAAAATTAACTCTGATTGTTAAACTTTAAGCAAAATTTTATATTTTAACCATTAACACAAATAATAAGCACTGCAAACATTTCATGTACGTGTCATGTACTATATTTTCGAAAAATAATTTCTATAATAATATTTCCTAATGCCTTAAAACGGATTGTGAAAGAGGTTCAGTAAGTGACAATAAAAAATGGCGGAAAAAATTAAAGCAAAAAAAAATTTACTTAAAAAAAGCTCGCGAGCGGGTATAATAAACTAACAGACCTTATTTTGAATAATACTTCATGAATAAATGAATAAATTACGCACGTTTAAATTCATTTTAAATTTCTAAAAGCTTTTCTATACGGGGGACAAAGTGAAAAATATTCCAGTTAATATACATGAAATTTGATTCACCGCCGCACAGAATAAATCATTTTGAAGAGAAAAAAAAGAGAACCCGATTATCCATTCAGTTTTCATAACAATTCTTTTTTTTTTCTTTTCTTGAACTGATTGGTTTGAAGACTGAGTAAAGAAAACAAATAAATAAATATATCAATACCCCTATTTGGTTCTAAAATACAAAGTTTAAACGAAATGATTCAATTTTTTTTCTTAAATTATAATTTTTTATTTTTACACAAAATATATATCTAGTTTTATTTTATTTTATAACTGTCACTGAACAGCTGGTTCAAATTTGCGATTTTGATTACCAATGTTCAACTCCGTAGCATTGTCATTTTGAACCCAATCCAGAAGACAAGGGAACTCCTGGATCGAGTATTGGGAGAAATTTGCCTTCGTGGAGGACTTTTTGATGGAGATAACCCGCATTTGCGTTGCATGGAGAGGAAGTCCACGAGAGCCTCCCACGGTTAGCCTGACAGCAAAAGGGCTCTAACCCATGATCCGTCTACCACTGAGGATATTTCACGTCAGCACTGTGGTGAGTTTGAGCCGGATGCGGAATTCGTATTGACCAGCCATTGCAGGGATTCGAAACCGGTTCTCCTCATTGGAAGGCAAACTCTCTATCCCCTGAGCCATTGTGGCTCAAATTAGTATTTAAGTAAAGAAAAAAAAAGTTTTAAGTTCTATTCGAATGATATTGCAGTATGCTCTCAATATCTCAATGAGAAAGTTGAAGGGACGCTAAAAAATTTTGAGATAGCAAGTTCATAACCAAATATGTTCTAAAAAGTGGAAACATATATTCTAACATGTTACTCTCAAAAGTAGAGTCTTGAAATATAAGAATAACATCTAATAAAGTTGACTACAGTCTGAATAATTACAATTTTACTTTTAAATTTAAGACAAAAATAATTATGCGCTAAATGGAAATGAGTTAATTTACAATAAACTTGCATTGCTATTTTTCAGGAAGAAAAATTACTTTTTTATTTCGAAAAAAAATGACATAGCCATAATTGTGTTTTTGAGAAGAAACCCTTCAACATCTGAATTAACATTAGGTAGATATATAATACCAAGGCCATGTCAAGGATTTCGAGAGTATACAATATTAGAAGGTTTTTAATGATTCGAGTATAATTCGACATAAGACCCTCGAAGAAATTTAAATGAAGAATTTTGGTACATCTTTCTCCAAAAAAAAAAGAGTAGCAACCATTTTACATCATAAGTAACGTACTGAAACACCATAGTTCATTGGTCTTTTGTGTAGTAACTACATACAGGGTGATTCTAAAAAGATGGGCAAAATTTTAGGAAGTGATAGTACATACCCAAGCAAACAATTTTTATCAAAGAATGCATGGTCGAAAACAAAACGCAAAGGTGCTGGCGCGTTTGGAAAGTTGTTTGCTGCAAACGTCTCCCATTGAATCTGCAGAAGAACTTGTCGCCAAGCTTTCGGCGGCTGCAGGGAAAGTTCGTGGTATGCCTGGTGTGTTTCAAAATGTTCGCCTATCTTTTCTTCGCCGTTGTACTACGTGCATAGCCACTGCCGGCCACTGTTTTGAACACTTATTGTAATCACATGCCATTAAATTTGCTTTTATAACTTAACTTCATCGTTCTTTGTGTGCTTTTGCCTCATATAAGAACATAAACTTTGACGCCCTCTAGCGGTTTTGGGTTTTGTTTTCGACTATGCATTCTTTGACGAAAATTGTTTGCTTGGGTGTGTACTATCACTTCCTAAAATTTTGCCCATCTTTTTTTAATCACCCTGTATATCAAACCGTGCACCGTGATATAGTAACTGTGAATGAAATCAAGAGAATGTCATCTTTCACCGGTGAATGCCAACAATCACATAGTCGCTTTCGTGAAATATTTGTTATATCCGATTTGGTATTAATCTATTGGTTCATATTATTATATTTATTCGATATTTTAATAACTGCTGAGGATAGATTAGGAAGAACATCAGTGCTCGGAGTACCTGTTTAAATGCATACTGGGCTGTGGCACTTGACTTTAAAATAAATTAATACAGGGCAAATGTGTACGGGTAAGTGGCACTTAACTAGACCTAGTATATATTTCGGACATTTACAAAAGCGACAATGTGATTGTGATAATTCACCGGTGAAAGTAAACAACCACAAAAATCGAGCCGCGATAGACCAAAGGAATAAAGCGTTTGCCTTCCAATGTAAGGTAAACCGGGTTCGAATCCCGACGATGACTAGTCGATACGAATTCCGCACTTGCCTGGTACAGACCACAGTGCTAACGTGAAATATCCTCAGTGGTTGACGGATCATGGGTTAAAGTCTCCTTACCGTCAAGCTAACCGTGGAAGCTTCTCGTGGTCTTCCTCTCCATGTAACGCAAATGCGGGTTAGTTCCATCAAAAAGTTTTCCACGAAGGCAAATTTCTCGCAATAGTTGTTCCAGGATTTCCCTTGTCTTCTGGAGTGTGTTCAAAATGACAGGACTACGGAGTTGAACATTAGTTGTCGTAAACCCCCCAAAAAATTGGGTCGTCTGTTCAACGACGGATGTAAAATATACCACCCATCTCGGGCATTCATTATGACAACTACATATTTATTTAACTTTCATTAACAAAATAAAATTGATTTTTCACTCGTATTGACACACTAATTACGATTACAACTAACTTTTAAATATTTATTTTTCTTATATTTTTTACATTTTATTTTCTTCTTATTATTTATTTTCTTGTTTTTTCATATTTTTTACGCCCCTTTTTGCAGATTCGGTTGAGGGACCTCATGAGAAACGCTTACTGACTGATTTGCTGACTGGATACAACGTTCTGGAGAGACCCGTTGCCAATGAAACTGAACCCCTCCTCCTAAGTTTTGGATTAACCCTTCAGCAGATAATTGATGTGGTAAGTCAACTAACACTCATTAAAATAATTGGTCATTTAAGGAAAAGAAACTGGTGTAAGACAACATTTTTTAAAGTAAACCACTGTTGTTAGAGTTCACTGCAGAGCGGGAGTAAGAAAAGAAACATCTCCGCGCTTTAAGATGAGACAACCTTTAATGCGCGCCAAACACAAACTTTGAGTTATTTTTTTCATTCACTTACTTCGCTTCATCATCTGCTATTATAACTTTCGTTACTCTAGCTAATTAAATATATTTTAAATTTAAAAGCTGCTGTTTTCCCTTAAAATGTCACAAAAAGAACAAACTAGTCACTCAAAAGAGAGAAATATTATCAAATTCATGAAATATTTAATGTTAAAAATATACACATTAAGATTGCGAAATAAATATTTTTGTCATACGATCGCCAAATAGTAACCTTGTTCACTTTCTTCTCCCAAAAATAATGAAATGGTATCGTCGGATAACACGTGATGAAGGCGGAGCCAAGTGCCAACTCCTGGTGAATGAATTATATCAGTGTTCAACTCCGTAGCCTTGTAATTTAGAATCCTGGACCAAGCACTGGAAGGAATTAGACTTTACTTTTTGATAGAATAAACTCGCATGTGCGTTACATGAAGAGTTAAACCTCACGTAGGTTTGACCATTGTCAAAGGGATTTTTACCCATGATCCATCTGTCACTGAGGATATTTTACATCAGCACTGTGGTCAGTGTCATAATTCATATCAACCATCCAACGCTGGGATTTGAACCTGATTGAGAGACGAATGCTCTATTCCCTGAGCAACCATGGCATGGGCTTTCATATATGGGGCAAACTAAACTTACCCTTAAATTTTATTTAAAAAAAAAAAAACTAAAAGATACCTCCAAAACCAGGATATTTAAGGATTTTTTATCGTTGAAATTATAATCATAGGTTTGAGTTTTCTTCCTCTCATATCATTCAACACTGCTCTTGAGCAACTGACCTTGACCTTCAGGAATCATTCCACATTTTAAAAAATTATAATAATTTTCTTGAATGACGATTCTGGTATCTTGTTTCTCCCTAGTGTTTAAAAACTTATTCGAACTTAATTTATATATTTTTCAAACACGTGATTCTCATCTTATCGTCTACACACACGTTTTCTATATCCCTTCTTTTATTAATGTCCAAGCTTGTTCCTCTTCTCCCATTGGTTAAACTCAGAATCACGGCATGATTCCTGCTTTTATAGTTTGATTACAACTACATTTCATGTCCTATCTCTCACTTCTTCTCAGTCTCCCCATATATATATTTATATATCTGTGACAAATTCTAACTTATAACTCTATTGGAACAAAAAAATAGTTTACTGCGCGCATTTAAATATTTAATTATTTTACATTCGCCGTGTCAGATAAAGTCAATAAAGAACATTACGTGGTATGAAGTGTGTAACCGGTATTCTCTACTCTCGTCTTCTTATGGTAAAGAGTTCTTGACTAACAACACTGATATTTTTCCTATTATAATCTAATGGTTTATTCAAATATGAAATAAATATCAATGAAAATATCAATGAATAAATTATTGCCAAATTGGATGTAACAAATATTTCGGGCAGTCACCAAAGAGATTATGTGAGAGTCGACATTCACCCGTAAAATTCGACAGATTTCGGCCTATTACAGAAATATACAGGGTGTCCCAAAAGGTCGTTTACAAACTTAACATGCTGGTCTGTCATATCATGATGAACAAGATTTACATAGGAACTTGTGTCCGAAAATTAGAACTGAGACCGCTAGAGGGCGATAAGTGCAGGTTTGGATGAGGAGAAAAAAATGATATCGATAGCGGTGTTAATATGATTTTTATTATAAAACATCATTACATCACAGTAAATGCTCAAAATTCCTTCCATTCGCCACAATGCACGTTTCACAGCGTCATGGTGGAACGAGCTACACCCAAGACACGTTCGCCTTCTCGGAGACTTCTTTGCGGGTTGATGGCATACTCCTGTAGCACGGTTTCCTCTACGACAGGTGTGCGTGTAGCACGTTCTCGACCGATGTGGCTACGAGTACGAAAGCACCTGATTCACATAATCTGCTGTGCAATCGTCCAAACAAAACATGACTTGGCTGACGTCTGTTTGGGAAGCGCTCAAGGTACGTCCGTGCCGCGGCTCGTCCATTTCCTTCAGCGGCGCCGTATACGTAATGCATGTCGGCCATTTCTGCGTTACTAAACTCATTCATCCTTCTCCTTCAACGTCCACGCCTGAAATGATTGTTTTTCCCTCTCTCCCGTTTTCGTGCAATTATCGCCCTCTAGCGGTCGCAGTTTTAATTTTCGGACACAAGTTCCTATGTAAATCTTGTTCATCATGATATGACAGACCAGCATGTTAAGTTTGTAAACGACCTTTTGGGACACCCTGTATACATTTTTTTTCAGAGTTTATGAATAAAGGTCTGAAACCGTAAATATATTGTTTCTAACTGCAATCAAGCTTGAAACAATTTTATTCACTCGAAAAACTTTTTTACGTTTATCTGTAGGTTTTTATCTACTGTCATAAAATTTCTTGTTTATTCTACAGGGGAGTTTCCTTTAAACTAAAATTCTAAACTTTTGAAGTTAATTTTCTAATTATAAATCTGGGGGGGGGGAATTACATACTATAAACACTTTTATAAGCTTTTCGAGAAGTGTGAATTTAGTCTGTGCGCAAAAGATTTGGAATTCGAGACTTTTTTGGCATGTAGCCAACAATTTTAATGCCAAATGTGACATTTTAGAATAGTTTATGTTTTACCGCAATTAATTGTAAAGGTGAATATCCAGTACATTTTTAAAGACATTTATTTCACTAAATAAAGTACACAATTATTATGATTTCAATAGTATTTTTCATGTTAATAGTTTCCTTTTTTTTCACTAACCTTTATTTTTACTAACAACGAAGCGACTTTTGTAAATTTTGATACTTACGTAAAATTTCCAAGCGATTCTAATGACGTTTGTTTGTTTTACATAACTAGGAAACTCTAACATCGCTCGCTCAATTCAACGAACCCTCATAATTTCTTCTCATTTATCATTGTCAACATTTTCCACAAAAACAATTTTTTTTAATAAACTGCTAACAACAATTATTTTGACAATTTATTAAATATGAAACTTAAGTGATCACTCTATAGTGTAAATATATGTTTTCAGATCGTTTTGTTTTTATGATGATGTTAGTTCAGACTCTATTTTAAGGCGAAATAGGGATTATTCCTTTTTAGAAAATTTCATAATTTACTAGTCTAAAATTTCGAATTTTTCGAAAAGACACCATTAATTGCAATTTTCCTGAACGAGAACAGAAGCTTTTTCCGAATTTTATTGATACTTGTGTTACATGCAATATTCTAGCTATTTCCATCGAAAATCAGATTAAGTGAAACTATAAATTTATCTGAACAACTATCACAGTTGCGAATTTCAGAATTTAATTAATAAGAATATTGCAGTAGAGATAATTCATTAAAAAATAAAAAAAAATAGAGGAAAACTATTTTGTTGTTGTTGTTGTCGTATGCTATTAAGGTATTGGAGGTGCGATTGTTCTAATTTTCCAGTGGCGCCATCTCTGACCAAGAATTCGACTTTTGTCACACCCGCTTATAAGGTGGGCCCATTCATTCATCTACAGATCGTAGTTTTAACCTGAACCACTGAACGACCAATCTTCAATTCCCAGAAGTATAATTCGTTCAAGGAGGACTTTGTGACCCGACAGATATAACTTGCACCAGTCACCATTTAGTACACGGCGAGTATTCGGTCGGCTAGATTTGAACTCTCGTTGTCACTAACGTGAGTCCAGCGACCGGCCAACCAGGCTATACCAACCCCTTAAGGATGAATAAATAGGTTTAAGTACTTCTTTTTAATCTATGTTAATACAATAGCATGCTTTCGTACGTTACTTTTTAGAACACACACCAAAACACTGAATTGCTAATTTAAAAAAATATCCGTGCAGTAATCGAACTCGTTTATTGTAACCACTAGTCACGTGTGTTATCCGTTGAACTTTATATTCTTATTTTTATTTGTAAACGTTTAAACGCTATCTACAAGAATACTGCTAAATCATTATCAGTTTCCAAATTAGTCCCTTTAACATGAAAAATTATTATTACGAGATTTATACTATAATTTATATCATGAGACTGAGGTTATGGGTCAGAGTCCCCTTGCCGTCAGCCTAACTGTGAGAGGTTTTCCTCACTATGTAAGGCAAATGCTGGTTAGTTCCATCAAAAAGTCCTCCACGAAAGCAAATTTCTCCCAATAAGGTAAGTCATGAGTTTCTTCTGGATTGGGTTCAAAATTACGAGGCTACGGAGTTGAACATTAGTAGTCGTAAAGACAAACAATTGGGTCTGTTCTTCAACGATGGTTATAAAATAAAATAAAAAAATTTCAATTAATGCATATTACCAATTTAAGTAAGCATTGGTATCAATAATAATATGGTGAATAATAATGTCCCGATAAAGAATCTTTTCTCCATTTACTTTGCTTTTTAATAGATAGGTGACTTTTTTTAATTTATACACATTATCAATATTAATTGTCGAAAATAATAGGACAGTTTTTTCCGTTCCTCTAAATTAATAAGAAACATTTACTCCATTAATTTTTTCCTTTTAGTACATATATGGTGGAGGAGGATTATTTCAGAGTGCCATTTATGTTGAGATGGTGGAATATTAAGGTGTGGGTGGAGTTTGTATTGGTATAGTGGACTAGTTGAAGAATACTGACAAATTGAAGATTGCGATGAAAACAGAAGGGTGATGAAAATTAACAGTTGAACCGGATCAGAATTAATAAAAAGCTTTTATTTCATATAGTTGCAGAGCTCAAGATACAAGATATAAATATTATTCAAAGGAATTTCAGTTGAATAAGTTTTGCATACCAAGATTAATAAGGACAGGCCATGGGAGACAATTCCCCCACGACCTGCCTAAACTAAAGCCAAATTAAAAAGTACATGTAATTTGTTCCCAACAGACACAGAAGCATGGGTAGGAGATCCAAAATTGACGAATTATCAAAATATAACATAGCCAAAACAAAGCCAACCAGCATATCAATATTGGGTTTAAAAGAATACCTTGGCGATTACGAGTCGCCAATAAATTTATGAGAATTATTACAACCATGCAACTGAAACATATTTTCGGTTAGAAAATTTAGAATAAAAAGTTATAAATAGATTTTTGTTTTCGATTAGAGGTGACAGTGAATTAATCAGTCTGCATTAGTAATGATATAAAAAGTATCCGTTACATTGATCTATAAGAGAAGAATAAATATTTTATATTTGTTTCAAAAGATTAAGTCTTTGATTTATTTTAAAAGTAATCCTATTAATAAAAATCAGCTTAAGTAATAAGAGATATTTAAAAGGATTGCAAATAAATATGTAATGCCAATTGTGGCATCACAACATAGCTTATTTCTTTTACTTCAATGTGCATATATTACCCAAATTAATTAACAATCACTGGCGCCAACAATAGTATGTCAACGTTTCTTGTGAATTTGTACCATTTTTTCATTAGTTTTGTCTTTGAATACATTATTGTTTTTCATTTCAATTACCGTTGATTTGAAATTGTTTACTTTTAGAGAAACACATTTTAAAAGAATTATTATAAACAAAATAGGCATGTAGAATCAGAAAATTTTAGAAATATTTTTTGGCTATTTTTTTTTCTATTGGCTATTTTTTGTAGAGTTAACAGTTAATAATTAATGGTGTCAACAGCCAGTTGTGAATTTTAACTTTTGTCCAGCTTTTTATAGTAAAAAATTCATTCATTTTCTTAGCGTTACTCAGCGTTACGAAAAATTTAGAAAGGGTACGCAAAAGTTATAAGTTTGGGAAACACTGCCCTAGAGGTATGATTTGTATTGGAACATGGAGGACTTTGATGCAAATTTAATCTGTCAAGTCACAGTCACTATTTACTACACATGGAGTCTAAGGCCGGTGAGAATCGAACTCACGACCTCCTCTTGTACCAGTGCCCTACCAACCAGGCTATCCCGGCCTAAATATCATTTATTTTATTTTATAACCGTCGTTGAACAGCAGATCGAATTTTCAGTTTACTGCTACCAATGTTCAACACCACAACCTTGTAATTTAATTTGTCCAGAAGACAAGGGAACTCCTGGATCGAGTATTGGAAGAAATTAGCCCACGTGGAGGACTTTTTTTATGGAACTAATCCGCATTTGCGTTACATAGAGAGGAAAACTATTTCATTTCATAACCGTCGTTGAACAGCAGACAGAATTTTCAGTTTACTACTACCAATTTTCAACACCGTAACCTGGTAATTTAATTTGTCCAGAAGACAAGGGAACTCCTGGTCGAGTATTGGGAGAAATTAGCCTTCATGGCGGACTTTTTTATGGAACTAATCCGCATTTGCGTTACATAGAGAGGAAAACTATTTCATTTCATAACCGTCGTTGAACAGCAGACCGAATTTTCAGTTTACTGCTACCAATGTTCAACACCACAACCTTGTAATTTAATTTGTACAGAAGACAAGGGAACTCCTGGATCGTGTATTGGAAGAAATTAGCCTACGTGGAGGACTTTTTTATGGAACTAATCCGCATTTGCGTTACATGGAGAGGAAAACTACGAAGAACCCCCACAGCTAGCCTGACGGTAAAGGGACTCTAAACCATGATCCGTATACCACTGAGGATATTTTACGTCAGCACTGTGGTCGATGCGAGCCTGGTGTGGAATTCGAATAAACCAGCTTTTGAGAGATTCGAACCCCGATCCAGCTCATCACCCCAATTGTTCAGTCTATCCCCTGAGCCACCATGACTCTAAATACCATTGAAAGACAATGGATAGCAAAAATCTCATTCTTATCAATGGTGAATAAGCTAATGAAAAAATTCCGTTTCTCATACGGCTCTAGTGTACGAACTGATGGAAAATTTATTACAAAAATTAAAGATCGGGTGCTAAATTTTCTACCTAATTTCAGGATGATAGAACAAAAGGTTCTTTAGTTATAAGGGGGATACCCACACCTTTCCAGATTCATATATAGAATCATTTTTAGAAAAAGTTATTTTCTAATCACCTCAATTTGTGTGACTGATGCACGTGCCTTTATTATAGAGAAAAAACTAATAATGCTTAGTGCTAAGTTTTTCTTTTACAATTCTATACTATGTATTATAAGCTAAATAGGAAAGTAAAAAATATGTAAATTAAGAAGCGTTAGATGGGCCACAATGATTTCAGTAAGAAAATTATTAAATTATTTTATTAATTATTAGAATAATAGTGTTTGGGTCAGAACTAATTAAATCGAGCAATAGAGTGTGAAGATACCGTCCAACTCAAAATATATAGAATCATTTTTAGAAAAAGTTATTTTCTAATCACCTCAATTTGTGTGACTGATGCACGTGCCTTTATTATAGAGAAAAAACTAATAATTCTTAGTGCTTAGTTTTTCTTTTACAATTCTATACTATTATAAGCTAAATAGGAAAGTAAAAAATATGTAAATTAGGAAGCGTTAGATGGGCCACAATGATTTCAGTAAGAAAATTATTAAATTATTTTATTAATTATTAGAATAATAGTGTTTGGGTCAGAACTAATTAAATCGAGCAATAGAGTGTGAAGATACCGTCCAACTCAAAATATCATACAAAATTTTTACACCCACCAACTTTTCATTTTTCAAATTTATTTATTTCAAAAAATGAGCTTTTTTCCAAAAATTCTCTTTTCACTTCGCTTTTAAAGTGTGAGGAGGCATTTTATTCTGTTAATTGCATTTTTAATTAAATTTCTCTCTGATGCGGTGAACAGTTTTTAATAAGCGGGAAACTATCAAAAGTTTGGGATTTAATGAGAGACTTGAGAAAATTTTATTTTCTTCCTGTTTATCGTGAGAAATATAAAGAAATTTGTAGATCATTTATACAATAAAAAATGAAAATGAATTTCGTTCTATCATTTTTTTTCTCGCATTTCTACAGAGGACGAATTTTAATGCAAAGATTTGGGTAATTCTTTGGAAATATCGCATTTTGGTGAAAAAATATTTAATTTACCATGTTTGGAACATTTTTTTTTAAATAAAATAATCATTTAGTAATGCTAGTTAATATTTTATAGAGAGCAGTGTAGTTTGCAGACATTCTTCAGTTTACAATTTGTTCCCATCTTTCAAATGCCAAGGTAGATATATTTAATAATTTTATAACTTTTTACTTCCATGCTCTTCTAATTTTAAACTGGACACTGTATTTTTAACAATAAGGCTCTTTATGTTATTAAAGATATAGAGAAGGTAGACTCTTAAGGCTCTTTAAAAGAGCTCAGACTGAACAATAGAGTTTATGTTATTAATGATGCAGCGAAGGTAGGCTCTTACGGCTCTTTAAAAGAGCTCGTACAGAGTAACATAGTTTATGTTATGAATAAAGTTACGTTATGAAAAAAACCTGTTTTCTTTTTAAAATCTCCTTAAATGGATTTTTTTTCTGAAATTGTCTTCTTTGTTTCGAATGGAAGATTCATTTTAAGGAAGGAGTTACCAATCATACATTTAAACATTAATAATTAACGAAAACGTCATTTACATAGGTTATATATATATATATATATATATATATATATATATATATATATATATATATATATATATATATATATATATATATAATATTATAAATACTTTTGTATTAATAAAAGTATTAAAACTCTTTTCATAAAATGTCTTCGGTAAAGAATAGGTGTAGAGATATTCTATTTTGGGACAAGACTGAAAACATACCAATGAATAATAATTAGATTTATGTTTCAAAGAAGTTATTTTTAGAAACTTTCCCTCTTTCACTTCCATACTAGGAAGCATTAAAAGATTTTCCTTAATGCGTAAGGATACAAGGAATGCAAAGACTGAGCCTTTTTATCTCATTTTACGTTAGTATTTAATGCGGGAGCGATTGTTTTCGCATGACTCTTGCTGTATGATGTATTCTATGTAAGATCTGCAGGAACCATCGGAGTTTTGTCCACCCCCTCCCTTGTGGAGAGTGGATGAGAAATGTTATAGCCACCAGCCTACCCGTAAATGAAACTAATGAAGGAATAATTGGTTCACGAATGAATTAATTAAGCTAATTGTAACCAAAGATAACAGGGATGTAGCCCTGTTACATACATACATACATACATACATACATACATACATACATACATACATACATGCATACATACTCGTTAAGTGCCACTACCCAGTATGCATGTGCCCCATATACCGTACACTAATGTTTTTTCTAAGGTTCAGTGCACAATATCAGAATCTCTTTGGTGAATGTTCAAAATATTTGTTGTATCAGATTTGATACTTTTGTAATATTTCGATACTTATTTGCTGAGGATAGATTAGGAGAAACATCAGCCTTAAAGAAACATTGACGGTGGGCATACCGGACAAATGTATACCGGGCATTGGCATTAAACATCAAGAAAACATAAGTGTTGGACATACCGGGCAAGTGTATATCGGGCAGTGGCACTTCACTAGACCTAGTATATACTTCATACATTTACCAAAGAAACTATGATTGCCCATATTCACCGGTGGAAGACTACAACCAACCATTTCGGTGATTCACATTAACTTATATACATGTTACTTAGGAAGGGGCTGAGCGGATTTCGCATAGCTAAGCCATCAACCATTCGATGAAATTTACACTTTAGAGTAAACGTGGACTGTTCTAGTAACATTACAACTTGGCTAAAGGGTAGTTCTAGAGCAGGGCTGTCTGACTGGCGGCCCGCCAGCTTCTTATTCAGGCTGATCGGCGTCAGTTTTCCCATTAAAATGTAAGCAAATTGTTTTATAATCCTTCTGTTCCATTGTTTTATAATTAACTAGTGGACTGCGCCCCCTGCTCGCTAACGCTCGCCAATCCCCAAAAATTGCTACGCAATCTTATATGGTTTGCTTCGCAAACAAAGCTCGCTTCGCTCGCTACTAACTTAGGTACATTGCAAATGCACAAAACTCTAAGAAGAATTCAAAACAATCATTCAAATACATATAAAAACTTTTTTTTAAAAAAATTACATCTTTTTAGTAAATACTAAGTTATTAAAATAAATTTGAATTCAAATAAATGACATGTAATTCGTTAAACCTATTAGAAATGTGCTATAGTATAATTCGTGATATAAATCGAAAATCATTAAATAAATTCGTAATATATAAATTCGTGAAAAAAAGCGCTTTCGACAAAATACTACAATAGAGATCTGTCGTCAAAGACTACTCGCTTCTGCTTAGCTTAGTAGTATGAGATTGCCGCAGCTGATGCTCTCTGGTTATTTCAGTTTCCGTTTTGAAAAGCGCTATATGTTGAGTCACCTCAGCTAGATTTGGCATGTGACATTTTTAGCGGCAATCATGGGTCGATTTTCTAGCGTTGCCATTCGGGGAGTTGTAGAGAGGCTTTTTTTTGTCGCCGTGTAAGAGAAATAGTAACGTAAACAAAACAAAGCAAACGTTGCCACCGGCGGAAAAGAAATACAGCCAAAATTTGGGAGCCACGTAAGAGAATTATATATATTAGATAATTCAACTATTAATTGTTATTGTATAAGAGGTAAGACATTATTGTTCAACTTTTTCAAACTGCGGCCCACCAGGTGATCAGTGACCGGAATTCTGGCCAGTGGGCTCTTTGCAGTTGGACAGCCCTGTTCTAGAGGGTTCATTTACGGGAACGTTGGTGAATAAAGATTTTACATCAAAGGAGACCATTTTGTTTCATTAGGTTTGTACATATGAAATTCATTCCCAAAATAATAGGAATTTCTGGCAGTCAATAAATTCGTACAAGAATGTGGAGACAAAATTAAAACGAGATGCTTAGCTAATTTAATACCTTTAAATGTTAATATTAAATTCTTTCAAATGGCAATTCCTTTCTATTATCCTTTGTTGGATATGTTGGAGGACATTTTGTATATGTTAGCATTTTAATTCTAGATTATGTTGCATGTTTTAATAACCATCTCACTCTAGATTCTCATTTAAGAGACAAAATCAAATCCGTTCTCACTTGTTTAATTTGAGTTTGTTATATTTAAGTATTTTAGTGATTTTTGACTGTACGATTTAAAATCTCGAAATACTTGAAATTCTTCTTATTTACAGGGTGCTTAACGTTTTTAAAAAGTGCTTAAAGATGCTTATTTTTGTTTTTTAAAAGCCCTTTAAGGTGCTTTTTTCATTCTGTGTTTTTAAAAAGTGCTTAATTTTCCCTTTTTCAAAATGAGATTTTTCCTTTACTATGTTGATTTTCGCTTCGAATTATGCAAAAAGACACAGTCCACATTGTTCTATTCAACGTTTTCACAATTAATTCAACTTCAATCTATTTCGGCGTATTGTCTGTCCGTAGCGTAAGAAAACGCCATTTGCTTTACATGATTCAAAATTTTATGATATTTGACAATTGTTAAAAACAATGCCAAAAAGTTTTTTTTTTGCATGACTGTTATAGCAAGACAAAACCGTCAATTGTCAAAAACTTTCCTACCCTACCTAATTATGATATTTTTTTTAAAGTACTTAAAAATATTTTTGAGTGCTCGAAAAGTGCTAAAAGGGTGCTTATTTTTTGTTGCATAATTTGTACCCTGCATAATTCGTACCCTGATTTAAAAAGGCAGACCGACTGGTCGCCGAAGTCGGCTAAATTTAATTAAATCTGAATTTTCTAAATGTATGTTTTTTAGTTTTTTCCTAAATGAATAAAAAAAAAAAGATTTGGCATCGTAGAATGATCTGGTTCTACATTATTAATAGGCTCTAAAATAAATAGCAAAATGATAATAACAAAGTAATGCTTTTTTTTAATGTGGGAACAGTAGAAAATATGGATAAAAGTGGGTAGGGGGGAAAGAAGAGAAAGAAAAATTTTAAGAACTTGCTATAATTCTTTATCAATCATTTACATTTTTTGAAAGGGAAAGTGATGTTAATCAATATTGGTATTATTTAACTTATTTTGTTTCATTTTAAAATGGTCGTTGAACAACCGGCCTAATTGTTTGAGTTTAAAACTGCTAATGTTCAACTCTGTAGCCTTGTAATTTTGAACCCAATCCAGAAGACAAGGAAACTCCTGGATCAAGTATTGGGGGAATTTTGCCGTAGTGGAGGACTTTTTTGATGGAACTAACCCACACTTGCGTTATATTGAGAAGAAAACCACGAGAACCTTCCACGGTTAGCCTAATGGCTTGGTGACTTCTAGCCCATGATCCGTCTACCATTGAGGATAATTCTCGTCAGCACTGTGGACGTTGCAAATCGGATGCGGAATTCGTATCGACCAGTCATCGCTGGGATTCGAACCGGGTTCACCTGATTGGAAGGCGAACGCTCTATCCCCTGAGCCATCACAGCTCTATTTAACTTATTTATAACGAGCACAAAGGGACCGTAACATGTACTCGTTAAATCCGAGTGCTCGTAATAAACGGGTACTTAAGACAGACGTGCAACCAGAAGAGGGGGGGGGGCTTGGGAGGTCAAATGATTGAATTTACTTAAAATTTAATACTTACTTCCTTTAATTACATTAATTAATTTAATCGCGTTTTTTTTTATTTCGCGCACAATTCTTATCATTTTGAAAAAAAGATAAGACAGAAAGACTAGAAAGATGAGAAAAAAGATTGCAAGACGGAAAAATATTGCTCGCTAAAACCGGGTCTTGCTCATTAAAAGCGACTTCTGTTCCATAGATTTAACATTGATCCAACCAAATATTCTCGTTTCCCTCGGTAAATCCGAGTTCTCGTTAAATCCGAGCTCGTATTAACGAGTTCGACTGTATTGGATTTTGTACTATTATACTGAAACGAAAAACAAAACTCATAACAACTGTTATGATCCAAAATTTACAGTAAAGTATAAGTAATTGTTGCACTGTTGATAAAGGAATGGTGCAAACTAATAATTCTCATTTGGTTTCTTCTTTAAAAAAAATAAACTGAGAAAATAACTAATTAAGAAAAAAAAGGAGAGGAAAAAAATAGCTGAAGGAGAAGGGTGTATTATCCGTAACTTATAACACGAAAAATAAAAACAGAAGAACAAATAAAATAACTCAATAAAAGAGAGATCTGTTTTTTCGTGTCACGCGAGCTCTTCCAAATCCCCACCCTTTTTTTTTCCTAAATCACAATCTGTTGGGTAGGGATTTAACAGCTACATGAACCGCCGAAAGTTTCCAGTTTCAATGAGAGGAAGGGGAAAAATCTCTCTTATTCCCCCCGTGGTTATTAAAAAAAAAATGTGTGGAACAAATATAGCTGAGAATTGAAGTGAAGTAACTTCTTCGAGATGAAATGAGAAGTAAAGGATTCCAATAACATCTCGTTTTTAAAGAGGAATCATTGTTAGTTTGTCGGCCGGCAGTTTATTTATCTTAACAACATATTTAAATAGTTCGGATTTACAATTTTCATTCTTAAATGTTATCTTTCGCGGATATAAATTATTTTATATCTCCACACATTTTGAAATGAACCAGAATATTTATTAACTTAAAGAATTTGATTGAATAGTTATAAATGTATAGGTGAGACACAAAAAATACCGAGTATTTCATTTTGTAAGTGACGTTGAACCCATTTTTCGGTAAATCATTGTCAATGTTCAACTCCATAAGCATGGGGCTTTAAATGCAGAACAAAAGAACTCTTGGAACAAGCATTAGGACAAACTAGCCTACGTGAAAAATGTTTTAATGGAACTAACCCAACATTCTGTTACATGGAGAGGAATACCACGAAATTTTTCGAATGTTTAGCCTGACAGCAAGAGAATTCCAAGTCATAATTACTTACCACTGACTGAGAATATACTGCTGATTTTTGGCCCGCGGAAACTTCTAAACGCAATAAAAAATTCTTTGATTTTGGTTTTTGTTTAAACATTATAAATTTCCTTTAATTAAAATATTTAATTCCGATTTATATCACTCTTAAAAATGCGTATATATTTTTTTTTTACACTTTCATTCTGTAAACTTCTTTTTTGTTAAAATCCATAACACCCCCCCCCCCAATAATTATGTATATATATATATATATAGAGAGAGAGAGAGAGAGAGATTTGACTCTTTTTTTAAAAAGTTTTTTTAGTTTTAAAAAATTAAAATAATTAAAAATAATTTAATTTTCGGCAAATATTAAGTTTACTGATAAAAATAATTATTAAAGTTACTGATAAAAATATTTAGTGCTTAGAACACTATTATATAAAAATGATCATGGAAAAAATTCCATGGAATTAAATTGAAAAAGAAAATATAAAAAATTATAAATAAAAATCCGGAGGGAAAAGTGTATAATCTCCTCATCAGCTCACACGATTATATCCACAAGATGGTGTGTTTTCTAATATTGTATCAATATAGTCAAAGCAAAATATGTCAATACAATAGTGTGAGGAGCACTAAAGAAGAAAAAAAATTTGAAACAAAATCAAAGACATTAAATAATAAAAATCACGTAAAAAACGGGGGGGAAATGTAAAGAAAGAACAGAATAAAACATGAAACGAAATCTGTAAAGCGATTAGCAAATTCAAATGAACTTACATGGGCGGGAAAACTTTCAAGAATGATTTTATATGTTTTCGTAATAAGATTACCTGATTACAAAATGTGAAAACCGAAACGCAAATTGAGCTAAAAGCGTAAATAGCGTTTTTTTTTGTTTATTTTTTTTTGCGTTTTTTTTGCGTAGCGTTTTTTTTTGTTTTATAGCGCATTCTTATACTGCAGTTATGAAACTTGCTTGATTTGTTAGTCGCCAAGAATTGGCTCGAAAACGGATGTGCGCATGGTAATATAATACTGGTATATAATTAATTAATAAGGTTATATAATTAATAAGGTTGATATTTAATTATACAATTAAAATTATTTTAGGAAATTAAATTTTATTAATGAAAAAAAAAAAAGAGAGAGAGAGAGAAAGAAACATGAATTGCCTGTTTTGCACATATTTTTAGCCACTGATTTTCAAGAAATGGATTTGCAAATGGTAAAAATATAAAAATTAACAAAGAAGTTTTTGGTAAGTTTATTTTTAATAACTTATGATTAACTCAATGATTTTATATGGAATTTAATCACTTTTTTTAATGGAGTTTAATCACTTTATGAATTTAATCCCTTTTTTAATGAAATTTAATCACTTATCGATTGTTTTTATCAAATTTTAAAATTGGTTGTTCCTGCCAGTAGTCATATGCTTGTCTCAAAGATTAAGCCATCCATGTTATGCATCAATAAATCTAAAAATAAATTTAAGGCAATAATTTTTTTTTTATAGTAGTGCAAAAATAAATTAGCTAAGAAAGATGAAAAATTAGATCCTTGTGTGATCCATTACATTTTATTTTTTGATTTTTACGTGATTTTTTATTACTTAATGTTTAATGTTTTATTACTTTTGTTTCAAAAAAAGTTTTTTGAGTGTTCTTCACACTATTGTATTGATATATTTTGCTGTCGCTGTATTGATACAATATTAGAAAGCACTCCTTTTTGCGGTTATCGTGTGAGCTGATAACGAAATCATATCTTTTTTACCCGGATTTTTATTTATATATTTTAAATTTTTTTTTCTTTTATTTTAATAATTTTTTTTCTTATCTTTTCATAATTTTTTTCTCTATATTTTGAATTTATTTTATAAGTTCTAAATACTTGTAGCTTATGCGCAGTTAGTTTCTTCGTTAATTAGTTTTCTTCGTTTTTCTCTTTTTATTCTTTTTGTACTTCTTTATTGTGCTATATATAAGAGTGTGTGCTATATATAAGCATTTCTGTGCTACATGTACTATTGCGCTATATATAAGCAAAAGATACACGCATTTTATAGTGTAAGATGAATTTGAATTAAATATTTTAATTTAAGAAAATTTATAATGCTTGAACAAAAACCAAATGAATAGAATTTTTTTATTGCTTTCAGAAGCTCCCGCGGGCCGCACATCAACAGTCGACCGGCCGCATGTGGGCCTCGGGACGCAAATTGTGCCTCCCTCATTTATAACACTATCTGAGTGTTCTGAAACATTTTTATGAGCCTTATATCCAATAAATCAGTAAATTCACCTTATGAAAAAAATTAAATAAAGCAATCAAAAGAGAAGAAAATATCTCAATAATAATTTTTTTCCCTAGCTGATCAAATGAGAACGCATTGCATATCGATATTTCATTAGTTTACTCACTTCGTATTCCAACAGTTCCATTACTCAATCGCCGCCTCAATGAATGTAACAACAAAAAAAAGAGGGTTAAATAAATAAAAACACGTTTCTTTCAGCCTCAAGCTATTTCCCCCCCCCCCACCCCTCTAATTTCACCCAAATTATAACAAAAGATGAATTTCAGGAAATGTACTCCACAATCTTTAAGAAAATACATCAAAGCAATTAAGAGAGACCATCGTTTGCGCCTTTTGTTATTCAGTTCTTTCCCTCCTCCTCCACTCTTCCCGTGAATTCCAAGCCGTTGCCACTTAACAGTTACAAAATATTGAGATGTATATGAGTTCTTTGAATTTCTCTTTGTTATTTAGTGATGTATTTCTTCAGTAAGGGAGGAAAATGTTACTCCGTGAGACTAATAATTGCGGAGTTTCGTAGCAAACAAAAAAGTTAATTTTAAAGAAACATATTCAGTCGAATCAAATAGTAACAACCAAGTGATATATATATAGAGAGAGAAAAAAAAATTAAAGTCAATTTCTGCTGAGGTCAACAAAGGAAATTTTTATTTTAGTTACTTTTTATTAAATAATTAAAAAATTTTCTCCCATATAAAACTAAAATTAATGAAGGAATTAATATTACAAAAAACTGTATTAACTACAAGCGTTATCCACTACAAGTTCAAAAAAAATGTATTTCATTAAAGATTGAACATTTGAAAAAAATATATAAATATATATAGGGAGAGTATGGACTAATAGTAGGAATTGAGGAAAAAAAAGGCCCGTGGTATCAGACAATTATAAAAGTATAAATTGGGGGACGTGGACCACACCGGATACCACCTAATGTTCTTCAATGAATTTACATGACACAGCGAATATAAAATAATGAAATACAGTCAAACCCCGCTATAGTGAACTCCCGGATATAGTGAACGAAATGTTCGGTCCCGTGCCTTGCTATACACGCATAATGTTATTTTTTGTGGATATAGTGAACCAAAAAAAGTGAGGAAGTTGGATATAATGAACTTCTTTCTGTCTTCGGCTGATTTTTTTCTTCATTTCTTTTTTTTGCAATAATTTTGAAATACATATACCGATTTCGAAAACCATCTATAGAGGGGAATGTAGTGATAAGCATTTTCTCTTGTTTACTTCTTTTATCTCACTTTCCCATCCTTAAACAAACCAAGCAGATGTTTCCAACTCAGGCAGACGATACATCTGTAAGGTGTCAATGGGATCAATATGCATTTTCTGTCAGATGGAATGAGTAATTATTCATTATTGGTTAGAGGGTTGGGCACTAATATGTGCTAAGGCCCTCATTTCAACTCCTTTTTGCGCTCAGTTTAGTTGAAAAAGAGCCTGCAAGCAAGTGTCTCAAATTTAACTATAGCGAGCAGTAAACGTCCTCCTGATGAAAAAATGGGCATAATCAGAAAAAGTGAAAATGGATGCGATCAAGGTGATATTTTCAGGGAATGTAAACTATCCAAATCTGCATTTTATAACATATGGAAAAATAAGTAATTAATAATTTCTCCTCTTGAAAAAAACTAGATGACAGAAAAAAGTTGAGAAAAGCAGATCACAAGGATGTAGAAGAAGCATTACTGAAGTGGTTCACCATTCGAAGAAGCCGCAATCTTCCAGTATCTGGACAAATGTCGATGAATTTGTAAAGTGATTTTATGAGACTACTTGCATGTGCTCGAATGGCAGGTGAGACAGATTTGAAAAACGGAATAACAGAAATTCAGGAAAAATTAGCTGAGAGTCGGGAAGTGTTTCCATATCTGATGTTGAGGATTGCTCATCAGCTAAAGATTACTAATTTTTTTCGTATGCAAGACGAAGAGTAATAAAAAATAACACATTTTTTGCTACTACATAATATTTTTCAGTCATTTATTTGAATAATGTGTAATAAAAGGGAGGAGTTTGGGAACCATTAGTTAAGTTGCCTGCGTAACGGATATAGTGAACACTCGGTTATAGTGAACCAAAATTTCGGTCCCTTGAAGGTTCACTATAGCGGGGTTTGACTGTATTTAAATCTACACAATAAACTATTTTTTGTTCCAACAGAGATATAAGTTAGAAATGATCACTGAGGTTATTTTTAAAATAAGTACAAAACTGAATCGCTTCTAGTAAAATTTAAAACAATGACTAACGCTCAGTAAAATGACGTGATAAAGTTGAGCTAAGCTTCTCCACATAAGTTAAAATGTTAATTGAAGTGAAGTGAACCGTAATGGCTCAGGGGATAGAGCGTTCGCTTTTCAATGAGGTGAACCGGGTTCGAATCTAAACGATGCGAATCGATACGAATTCCGAATCCGGCGTACACCGCTGACTTAAAATATTCTCAGTTGTAGATGGATCATGGGTTAGAGTCACGCTAACCGGGTGAGTTTTTCCTCTCCAAGTAACGCGAATACGGGTAAGTTTCACCAAAGAATCCTCCAAGAAGGCAAAATTTCTCCCAATTCTTAATCCACGAGTTCCTTTGTCTTCTGGATTGGGTTCAAGAATACAAGGCTACGGAGTTGAGCATTAGTAATCGTAAACCCAAAAAAATGGGTCGGCTGTTCAACGACGATTATAAAATAAAATTAAAGTGAAGTTAATTAAATATAGGGCTGCTTCGCTCTTTGTTGAATTATAACTCTTTCTCGTCAACTTCTTTTACTTAACTTAGATTTATTCTTGGTTTAGGTATTTTATTGTAACGGTTATATATTTTTATTTTATTGTACTTGGCAATTTCGATGCATAATTAGTTCATGGCTTCGTGCCTGTCTTTATGTTGAGTTAGATATATAACGAAAAGAAATTGAGATCTTTGTAAAAGAATATAGTACATGCCACTTAAGAGAATTGATACGTAACTGGCTTGGTTTTACTAAAAATAGAATGGAAAGAAAACAAATGCCAAGTTTCAACAACCAATCAGGATCAAGATCTATGTAGGAATTGACTTTTAAAAAAAATTTATATTACTTTTTTTTTTATAAACTGTGTATATAGTTTTTTAAACATCTAAATCCTAATTTTCTTTGAAAATAGTTATCTTTTGTAACCATTTGTCATACAATAATAAATAAATAGGGGATTAAAAGTGACATTTTCTTGTACCATAGCAATACCGTTTTGTACTTGTACAATCATCTAGACACGAGCATTTCCTAATACAGTAGGGAACCGATTATCCGGAATGAGAGGGACCATCGCTATTCCGGATAACTGATTTTTCCGGTTTTCAGAATCGCTACAAAAGGCCGTTTTTTTATAGTTAAACCAACTAAAAATAGAAAAATATTTAGAAATAATCTTAAAAAGAAGAAAAAACGATGAAGTAATAGACTAATGATTATTTCTAAAATGATGGTAAGGTAAACATCTTTCAAAAAAGAAAGAAAAATCCTAAAATCTTATAAAATTTTTTTTTTAAATAGCGAGAAAATTATCGAATTTCGTTCCGGTTTTTTGGTTTTCCGGTTTTCTGATTTCCGGATATCGGGTTCTGTACAGTAATTTTGAAGATTATGATTCATAGTTATTGCCCCCTCCCCTCACCCTTCCTCTCACTTTCTTCGGTAATTTGATTTTTTTATTGCCATCGTAAAAGATGACATCACAGTACATTTATGAAATTGCTCTGAATGACATCGTCCTCGAGATCTAGTCTTTTCCAGTCATTTGCCTCTTTCTGTTATCTTGCAATTTTCAATTTTAACCGATATTGGGGGAGATTCATATGTCATGTTTTAACACTAGAAAGAGTGAAACTTAGTATATACCTACATTGCCCAAAAGCAATCAAAAGTATTGGATTGTAAAAGAATAAATG
Source organism: Parasteatoda tepidariorum (assembly GCF_982258835.1). NCBI lineage: Eukaryota > Metazoa > Arthropoda > Arachnida > Araneae > Theridiidae > Parasteatoda > Parasteatoda tepidariorum. The sequence goes on from NC_141762.1 coordinate 103,184,720, forward strand.
ATGTGTAAAAAAATTTCTTTAAAATTAATTTTAAATATTTTTTATAATATATACAGTTATACAACAAGTTATTAGTAAATATTAACAATAAAAAAAAATTATATGCTGAACAAAATTTTAAGAAATTTTGTCATTATATACATCATTGTTTTTCTAATTGAAATTAAAAGCAGTCAAAATGACTTCCTTAGGCAATCTAGCGTTAAGGCGAATGCACCTAAAGATTTTATGCTTAGGAATTCACAGGAACAGACTTAGTCTAAGTGGGGCCCCCCTCTGCTTCGCTACTTCAGTAATGAAGAACCGAACTTTATGTGGAGGTATTTAAATTCTTCACCTCTTTATTAGATAACAAGAAAATTGACTAGAACCTTAAATAGCTATAAAATCCCCCCCCTCCAATGGTCAAACGTAACGTCGTTCGATCTATTTTATTTATTTTCTGACAACTCTATGTCCGAATGCAGTCTTCTGATTACTAACTTTGTCATCTAGCAGCGAAATATTCATATTCTTGTTCTGAACTGGTTCATATTCTTGTTCTGAATTGTGCTGAACTGGGCTAAACTATCTCAATGACGATGGCTTAATTTAGCCATTCAGAAACCTGTATTTTTGTAAACATGAGGCATTTTGCGATATGGAGACATACAGGATTTTGATTGGTCAAATTTAAATGACGTATGCGAAAATTAAACTGAATTCGCGCCCCAGAAATCCATGGATTTGCGAAATATAGATAACGTTTTCATACGATAGTTTAATGAAGAAGCTGACGTAAAACTGACTGATTTTGCACTGTACTGATATTTTGTTTTTAAAAAAAAGTTCATTAAAGAAAGAAATATAAAATAAATTTTCCATTTGATTTGGGGGCCCCCTCTGATGTGGGGGTCTGGGGCAACTGCCCCGTATAACCCTGCCTTAGTCAGGCTCTGGGTATTCATGGAATTTTTATAATTTTCCTCTATAACTTTCAAAACTGGACACAGCTTGAAATACGTTTTTACGGAAATGGACTCAGCTGGAAAAGGCGTGTTTAAACGCATCTCCATGCAATGCTAAAAATGCAATCACGTGACATATATGCACGTGTATTACTATGCTTAATTCTGAACTTAATAAATCAATTGATTTAAAGAATTGAAACAGATGTATTCTGAAAGTATGTTTTATTAACACTATATTAACCTCTTCAGAACCGTGATCACATACACTTCATCTCGCGATTATTCTTTCACAAACGCGGGATAAAAATGCGTTTTTATCTGACTCTAGAGGGCCAATATTACACGGACGTTCTCTCATGTTGCATCTCGTATTGGAAAGTATACCTAATCCTTATTGCTTATACGAGTCTGAGGAAACGCATTTTTCTCATCAAATAAACATCAACATTTAGCAAACAGCCGATGTTCTTTAAATGAGCTGCTCGAGCCGTGGTGCTCAGGTGATAGAGTGTCCACCTCTCAGTGAGGTGGACTGGTTCAAATCTCAGCGGTGGCAGGTCGATATGCACCGATCACAGTGCTGACATAAAATATCCTTAGTGGTCTTCGGATCATGGGCTGGAATCTCCTTGCCGTCGGGCTAACCATGGGAGGTTTTCGTGGTTTCCCCCTACGTAACGCAAATACGAGTTAGTTTCATTAAAAAGTAATCCACGGTGGCTAGTTTGTCCCTGTTCTTGATCCAGGAGTTCAAATGTCATCTGGGTTGGGTTGACCAAGGCCACGGAGTTGAATATTGATAGTCGTAAACTCAGAATTGGATCTGCAGTACAACGTCGATTATAAAATAAAATGAATTGCTGAAAGGTCACTACGAATAACGCCACCTGGTGTCAAAATGTCTTTATAAATATTTTCCTATATCTATAAATCATTTTCTGTTGAGATTTCCAGGTATTAAAAGCGCCTTAATTAATGTTTTTGTAACGTTGTTTATAGCCTCGTTGCATGCTTCTAAAAGTTGTTATTTGTCATAAAATGGTGCTCCATCATGAGAGTTTTTACGAGTCCGAATTAGAAGAAATCAGGACTTAATGGAACTTTGAACAACCATTAGTAGTGTCTTTGAATAGGGTTTCGAAGACGTAAGCCTTGGTGCAACAATGAATGTTGCGATCGCCCTCGATATCTGAATGTTTTGAAATGTTAATTGACTATTAGACGACTGTTATTACAAACATTATTCGGAGGAAGTACGTTTTTGTGCCTGATTACATAAAGTGTCGTCTGCAACTAATTAATCAATATATTTGTGGTCACCCCTCAAACATTTAACAATGAGGCCTAGAACGTGAAGATCCGATTATTAAAACAAAAATTATACAGAATGGTCCGTTATTTATTTTGCTCACCCTGCAGTTCTATTTCAAGAACTGAAAATATAAAGTTCATTTTTACTCAGTTTCAAAGTGCATTCTTAAACAATTATTTATAAAAAAAATATTGTTGTATTGATTTCTTTAAACTTTACATTCCTATATTTTTCTAATGT
>NC_141762.1:103728457-103865957 GCF_982258835.1 Parasteatoda tepidariorum
CCAGACACATGAATAAATAATTTTCAGCACTAAATACTTTTAGGCAATAATATATGAGATTTAATGAAGTGTTGCATGAATCAAATAAAGCATATAAATAACCATTCAGTTACAAAAATTATCTACGTACATCAACATATGTTATAAATACAATATCTTTAAACAAAGTGTATAATTTTTGTATTTGTTTTTCAAAATGGCTGTTTAAACAGACGATTTAAAGCAAGCGTAAATTTATTGGAATTTAAGCGAATATAAAATCCATTAATTTATTTTGAAAGTGCAGGAAAACCATGAAAATTGAAGATTATTCTAATTATAAACAATTTATGTCAAGTCAAACAAATACAGAAGGGGGGGGGGGTCTCTATTTTGAGTCGACCGATCGTTATGGAGTAAGACAATGCCGAACTGTCTATAATCCAGTGTGCTTAAAGCTGGAAGGAGGAAGTATGAATTTAATCTTTTCGTAATCCTTTTATTACTAACTCATCAGACCATATTTTTGCGATTTTAATCGGAGCGTAAACACAGAGACTTACCAGCCGCTATACTTCATTTTGTTAAATACGCGCTTAAAATACTCTGCGTTGGTAAACATCGAGGTTTTTAAAAAAAAAACATCGTTGACGCGTAATCCAAATCATTCCTTTGAAGTTTACTCCAGCGCATTTGTTTAAATTTCGATAGTCATATTAATAAGCAGGGGATACTCTGATACTTTGTCGATAAATAAGAAGTGCAAGATTTCGAACATTAACTATTTTTGAATCATTGTTTGTATGATTTGTTATGGGAATTTTTATGATTTGTTATGGGAACATGGAGGACTTTGGGACTCGACAGATTTAACGTGCATCAGTCACCACATACTACACGGAGAGTCTTCGGCGTGCGGCGATCGAACCCACGACCTCTTATACATGGACCCAGTGCAGAGATGCCCACTTGCTACGGACAGAAAATAAATATTTTAAATTGGTAGCTTATCAATAGTGATTCACGGTTTAATAAATTCAATTGAGTAGGTTTTTATCCACCACTATTTCTAAATAATTCGTAGGTTCACATAATTCACCACTTTACAGTAGTTATGTCATGCTATACCATTTAAAAAGCAAGCTAAAATAGTCAATTATTTGCAAAATTTAGTTTGTAGTATTTACCGTTTTTCTAATTATTTTGGAGTGTCCAGAGCAGTTGCCAGTGCCCTATCAACCAGGCTATCCCAGCCCTGAATCATCTAACATCCTTTAGAATAAGAGGATCAAATCAAAGTTTTTTTTTTATAAAAAAAATGTTGTCGTAGGCCATTAACCCCTTAACGATCGGTTAATTTTCGAGAAAAAGGTCATAAAAGTGACTATTTTTTTACTATTACGTATTTGATTAGTGCTGACATCTAGTTTAAAATAAACTAGCTATTTACAATTATCTTAAAAATATCCTGGTACTGCCATCTGGTGTGTAAAATGAGAAATAAAATGTTTTACAGGCAAAAAAAATGCATTATTTTTATTCTTATTGACGCGTTACTACTGAGCACTCCAGCCCGGAAATATCACGGGAGCGAGAAGGAAGGGGTTAAGGCAATGGGTGCTATTCTTCTTGATTTCCACTGGCGCCATCTATTTTCAAGAATTCGACTTCTGCCACACCCATTCGTACCATTCGTTTATAGGGTGAACCCATTCATATATCCATTCATTCATCGACAGTTCATAATTTTGACCTGAACCAGTCAACGATCCATCTCTAACTCTGCACCCCCAGAGGTATAATTTGCTATTGGAACACGGAGGACTTTGTGACCCGACAGATTTAACGTTAATCAGCCACCATTTATTTCACCTTCGGCCAACTGGATTCGAACTCCCTTTTTTATTTAAAAATAAAATATTTGTTTTCTCTAAAATCGAGAAAAATATAAAGCTTATGTATCTTTATGACTATGCGGCAAGTTGAAGCCTTAATTTTTAGCCATAAGACTTTTTTTTTTACATTGTTTCAAAATAAAAATCTCAACGTTTTTAAGAAAAAATAGATCGATGAACACGAATATTTTAATTTATTTTCAGTTTACATTAATTTCAGGAAATTGAAAATGTTTGTTTACAAATTTGATTTTTAAACGTTGAAAAAATGAATCGAATTCACAATTTTAAAATTGGAAATTTCTAATTTTTTTTTAATATTAGTATTATAAATTAAAATTTAAGTTGGAATAAAACGATCATTATAAATTAAACATTTTTTTTTCATTAAATTAAATATTTTTAGATAAATTCAAATATCACCCTTTTTCCGAATAGCTAGAATACTCTAGTTTAACTGATACTTTGTTTGGTTGTCGATAAAAGTTTCCTTCCTTTTCTATTCGTTAGATGCAATTATTGATCGAAAGGATTAAAGCCCGAAATCTTTTCAAATATCGCCCTTTTTTCGAATTGTTACAACACTCAAATTTTAACTGAAGTTCAGTGAAAATAATTTTTTTCAATCGAATAAGACTCAGTTCTTTCTTAAATTTTGAGATCAAAACCCATCTTATCTTCAATTGAAATTTCAACTCTAGTCGTCGTGCTTGAAGACAATCAATGTTTCTTGAAAGCTGTGAGCAAACCCCGTCGTCAATAGCGCACTTTTTGACATAATAAAATCATATGAGACGAAACTAAATCATAATAAAATAATATTTAAAAAAACTTTAATAAACTTTTCAGAATAGAAAAAGAAGAAAATATTTTTTATTTCATACTATTCCACAATCTTTTGTATGAAGCCATAAAGCTTACTTATAAGTCAGAATTAAATCTTACTTTAATGTTTTCGACGCTTCTGTACTATAAACAATTACAATTAAATCAAGTCATGAGCTGCAATAGCGGCACAACTCAAAAATCATGTTTTGAGATAAGTGGGTTTAAAGTTTTCATTGCTAAGCAACATGCATAAATGCTTTAGTCTCCTTAAACGAAGATTACCTTCAAGTTGAATTATGAGTTGTGCTGGTATTGCTACTGGCAGAATTTGAAATTTTTATATTTACACCTGTTCTTAGTCGAAAACGCATGTTTTTTTAGTTGCGCCACTATTGCAGCCCATGAGCGAAGTAGGTATTTTATAAATTTTTCTTTTACGAATATATACAGTGTACGACGTTATCTCCATTATCAATATACACCGAAGAGCCATTACATTATGACCACATTCTATCTATTACATTGGTCTCCCCCAGGTTTTCATGGTTTCTAGCCCAGGAACAATGTTTTCATGGGGGACCAATAATCCTCATAGAACAATCCCTGACGTCTGCAAGCTACTTGCACATAGTTGCAGACCAGGTTCACCCATTCAGGGCATTAGTTTTTCCTGCGGGTGATGGTGTTTACCAACAGGATAATGCACCATGTCATAAAGGTCGAATCGTCGAGGAACATTCCAGTGACTTTCAAGTCAAGTCAATTGGCCCCCAAATTCACCTGACCTTAATCCAATAGAGCATTTGTTGTCCTACTTGGAAAACCAAATTCGTGCTGCCACGCTACCCCCTCGCAATGTGAGGGATTTGCAGGACCATTTGGTGAGCGCTTGGTACCAGATACCTCAGACTACCGATCAGCACCTTGTGGAATCAATGCCACCGTGGGTGGGAGCACTTTTGATGGCTAAAGGTGATCCTATATGTTATTAGCAGGGTAGTCGTAACGTATATGTTATGTTTAGAATGTTTACGTTCTAGCGAAACATTATAAAAAGTTGATTTACGAAGTGGAAAGCAAGATAGAAGACATAAAAGACTTTCAATTTTACAACAATACAAAGTAACTGTAGTTTTTCTGCAGATTCGTCAGAAAATACACTTCTGAAACAATGACCGCATAATTACGTCAAATTTACGACAGCATAACCATGGATTTAAAGTTTCCTTTTTTTTTAAATTTATGATTTTAAAGTGACTTCATTTAAACTACAGTAATTTTGTCAACAGTAGTTAAAAGTTTTTTTTAAATAAATTACTTCACATTAGCTGAAAAGTAACTTCAGTTTTTTTACAGTTAAGATTGCACAAGAGAAAATCTACAGTTAACTGTAGAAAAACTACATAACTACTTCCTTCATGTAGAAAAACTGTAGTGTGTTTTTAGCTGGGCTGCCTTGTAAGCAAACTACATTTCAACAATCTTAAAAAACTTATTGTTAATATTAATAGCTGGGGTATTGATACATTTTATTGCAGGGGGTATTGCGTATAATGTACAGACAAAATGTACTCTTAAATTTCGGAAAATTATCGTGAAGTAAATCAGGATACTAAATGATCTTCTATCGTCCTACATTGTTGGAATTCTTCTCATAGATTTGAGTCCTCTTCTGCTAAAATCATTTGACACTGCTCTCCATCTACCGACCTTGATTTCTAGGAATCATTTCCTATTTTGAAAAATTCTAATATTTTCATTAATGGTCTATCTAGTATCACATCCTTTACTGAAGTTTCGAAATCTATTTTAATTTAATTTTTTACACCCTTGCTTTTTCCCAAATCCACCCCCACACTTGCTTCTTATCTCCTTTCTATTATTATCTAATTCAAACTTGTTCCTTTGCCCTTGTTGGTAAAATCACTTTCGCTCTTTTATCTCTATTTTAGCACTGAGGAAGACTCTTGTTTCGAGAATCGAAACATGTTCATTTCTGTGCTTTTATTCGTGTTTCAGTAACTTTTTTCTTTTCTTTTTTGCATAGATCTATCATATACGTCACAAATTGTTCTCAGAAGCTTCGAAGTGAATAACTTATTGGGAGAATCATATGAACAATGTCAACGTTCATCTATGAAAAGGTACTCCAACACAAAGAATCGAATTAACATGTCTTATATACTAGTGAATTAGAATTGTATTTTTGTAGTGGTAGACACACTACAAACTTAAGTTGAATAGGAGAAACTCAAAATAATGAGTGAAAGAAAATAATGAGCTGATTTTATTGTAACGTCCAGTTAATGAAGTAAAGTATTGAAGTAGAAATACTGCGTTCAAAACATGAATCATCATTTGAAAGTCAACATTAATTTCTTGGAAAGAAAAATGAATCGTCATTTGAAAGTAATCATTGATTTATAGAAAAAAATAAATTACCATTTGAAAGTCATTGATTTATAGAAAGAAAAATGAGTCATCAGTTGAAAGTCATCATTGATTTATAGAAGAAACTGAATTACCATTTGAAAGTCATCATTGATTTATAGAAAGAAAAATGAGTTATCACTGATTTATAGAAAGAAAAATGAGTCATCATTGATTTATAGAAAAGAAATGAATTACCATTTGAAAGTCATCATTGGTTTCTAGAAAAAAAAGAATTATTTGAAAGTCATCATTGATTTATAGAAAAAAATGAATTACCATTTGAAAGTCATCAGTTATTTATAGAAAGAAAAATGAGTCATCATTTTTTTTCTCCAATGAGACAGTTTATTGAGTCTATTTTATTGAAAGGTTGGGAAAGAAAGATGACTCTATTAACTCATCTATTTATTAGCCCTGCAGTGGAAAGAGAAGATCGTAAAAATCCGGCGCCTTTGCTGACAATAGTCCCGGGGAGAGAACAAAATGGATGATTTCAACTCTAAGATTTGCTCCTCTTTTTCCTTCAGATGGGTACTTTCGACAAACATCAATTCCTTTTTCTTGCAACATAAAAAAAAGAACTTTTCTTTTTCTTTCTACAATCAGTTTAGATTTTAAAAAAGGGAAGATTTATAACAATTTCTTTTCGAGACTAACTTGATTGAGTAGAAAAAGATAGACTAGCAAAACAACTATTTATCTCTTTAAACCGATTTTTGCACCTTAAAGTGTTGATTTACTATTATGAAAATGACGTCATCGCCTTTGTCTCCTTTTTTTACCACGTTTATATAAACTTGCCTTCGTGTATGTCTGTCCGGGTGGAATTGTGTAATCGATTTTAAACTAACTTCCCGACTAGCTACAAACTTCAAATTTGGCACATAGTTCAGAATTGGATGACAATGCATGAAAATGAAAAGAAAAGAGACATACAAAGTAAAATAAAATCAAAATTTAAATTTTTTTTTCGAGATTACCTTTTGTTGTCGATTTCATTGTTTCAAATTAGTATTACATGTCAGGTGAAAAGGTTTTTATTGTCGGAGTATTTTTATTGGCTGAAAAATCACGTGGTAGGATCCAGTGTTTCCTCATTCATTTCAAGATTGTTTTGGTTGTCATCAGCACAAAACTAATGGAAGTCGTAAAGGTATTGTTTTTTATAAAGATTTTTGTATTCCTAATTCGCGATCGCAACGAACTATAGGGGGCGTTGTTGTATGAGACGCTTACCTGCGATTTCCATATGAACCGTCATTCAGTTACTCTGGAGACGTCGTTAATGTAGCGTGTAGCATTGCAACGTTCCTTCTTTAATGTGGCTTATTAAATTTAAAAAAGAAAAATGCTTGATCTTCTTTCTTGTACAACCGAAAACAAAATGGTATCTCTTTTTATTAGAGAAGGAATATCCAAAACACATCGGAAAAATATTTGTACATTAACAGAAAAAAATATGTATATTCTTATAAGAGTTAAAACCTAATGCCCGAGAAATAGTATTACTAAATTTAATGATATAACATGAAAGGCCCATTTAAACTTTACATTCTATAGTTTTAAGAATCATATTAGTTCAAAAATTAAAATGAACAAAAAGTATACATAAGCCTCATAATTTTATGAAATTTAATTTTGTAAACAACGTTTTTTGACAACAATTTTTATCAAAAAATTTCAAGTTTCAATAAAAATCATTATTTAGAAACTAAGAAACGTAAAATAAAGAATGCTGACGAAACAAAAACAAAAAAAAAAACGATTCTTTTTTGTCGCCATTTTTAGTGCTACGAATATTCGTCTTTGGGATTTGACAAAAACAAAACAAGATGCAATTTTATTTTTTCAGGAGGGAAATATTTTACCGAAAAAACGAAAATGTACCAATTCCCACAACATAAAACTTTATCTTGGCAAACGTACGTTTTGGAAATGTTATTTCATTTGGAATCTTATTCATCAGAGTTCATATGGCGATATGATTGTTTTGAATCTATGCTAAACTCTATATCGGCTCATTTTCCACCGAAATCCAATTAACTATTTTGATTTTAAATAAAGTGTTTTATTTTATGAACTGTCGCAAAAATTTTAAGTGTAGATTGGCGGCACTTAAAAACCGCCAAATCTGTAGCGGCGGTGGCGTTAATACGTCGTAAGTACCGAATTTTTATTCCATACTTTTCTGAATCATATTATTTCAAACATTGGAATATACAAGAAGTATACATAAACACATAATGTTATACCATTTAATTTTTCAAAAGTATTTTGAGAACAATTTTTATCAAAAAATTATAAACTAAAAAACGGAAAATAAAGAATTCTTAGGATAAAAAAAAACGATTTTAAGAATTATTAACATTGAAATAAAAACTTTCATATTGTTTCTTTTTTTATTATTCTTATAGTTCTTAATCAGACGTAAAAAACCATTCTGTAGAGAACCATCATCAAATGAAAAAAAAATATTTACAAGCAAATTTTTTATTGTAAAAATCATTGCACTTACCTGATTTATGATTCCCGGAGAATTCCAAAATGATAAGTTCCTTGTTTGAAAACTTTATTCTCAAATAATAGATACATAGTTTATACCTTCATTACTTTTAGATAACATACTACACAGCAAAATTTTATAATTGATATGAATTTGAATATGTAGCTAAAAACAGAATAGCTGAATTCTAGTTGAACTTATTCTTTCAAAACTAAAAAATACTTACCAAGAAAGCGATTAAAATTAATTAAGAATCAGCACAAATGGCACTATTTCAAGTAACTTGGATAATTTTTTATTGTTGTTTTCCGAATTATATGGATACAGAAATATATACTATTCTATAACGAAGAAGAATATGCTATAACTATTACAATTCTGTATGTTCTGAATTCATATTTATTCACTGGAATGACGAAAGCAATGTTGACTTCACTTTAATTCGTAATGAATTGAAGACAGAAGAAATGCATTTTACCTTAATACACACATCTGTAACAGTATCCAAAATCGGAAGTCATCAGTTGCAAGTTTGTTGATAATAGAAATAAAAAATTATTGAGGAATTTTTCTTCAAATGTTTGGCGTGTTCTGTTCCTGAAAGATTTACTAATATTCAGGAGATTTTTTTCAAGTTCTTCGGCCTTTTCCTTAGGGAAATTTTGTTTCTTATTTTCTGCTAAAAAATGGCGTCTGATTCAGTCAATGACTTTGATGGAACTAAATGAAAACGTGATAAATTAATGTCCGATATTTACAGGCTCCCGCTAGACGGCGTACTCGAGCGTTGCGATCGCGAATTTAAAATTAAAGTTCTATTATTTTAGTAGTGGTCTTGTAGTAGTCTTGACTACTCTTTACTAAGAAGAAGAATCTAAATAAAAATATATATCTTTAAAAACCACGTTTTTTGTAGTGAAGAATAATAATTAAAAAGTAATAATTTTTAAAAAATATAAAATAAAAATTAAAAAAATTATAATTTAAAATAAAAATTAAAAGAATTATAATTTAAAATAAAAAAAATTCAAAATAAAAAGTAATATTTTTAAAAACCACGTTTTTGTAGTGGAGAATAATAATTAAAAAAAATTGAAAACCAAAAACGTGGGGCGCATGAAATACATAACAGTGCATATACACATACATATACACATTTTCTTACTCATACACATGCACAGCCACATATACATCCACCTACATATGCATATACACAAACCTATTCCACATCCACATTCAGATACAATTACAATTACAGATATACCATACACATATTCTCAAGAGCACACATACACACACTAATATAACATTACTGTTATGTATTTCATGCGCCCCACGTTTTTCGTTTTTCAATTTTTTTTTAATTATTATTCTCCACTACAAAAACGTGGTTTTTAAAAATATTACTTTTTATTAAACAATATCTTTACAATTCATAAAATATTTTTTAATGCAGCAAAACTCAATGTGGTTCGGTTCATTGCGTTGTTTCAACCTTGCCAATTACTACATAGACACGATTATCTCTTGCCTAGAATGAATCAATCCGAAATAAATATTGAGAGAGTTTTGGTGGCTCAGGGGATAGAGCGCTCGCATTCCAATGAACGGAGTACAAATCCCAGCGATGACTGGTCAATCCGAATTCCGCACCCGGCTTGCATTGACCACAGTGTTGACCTAAAATATTCTCAGTGGTAGACGAGTTTCCTAGCTATCAGGCTAACTGTGAGAGGTCTTCCTGGTTCTCCTCTCCGTGTAAGCTCAAATGAGGGTTTGTTTCATCAAAACGTCCTCCAAGAGGGCTCAAAACTACTGAGTTGAACATTGTAAGTCGTAAGCCCAAAGATTAGATCGACTGTTCACTGACGGTTATAATATAAAATATTGAGGGGCACAATCTGATTGTATGGAGTATTATTGCCCCTGTGTCAGTCCCTTACTCTCGGTCATACACAGTAGAAGAAAAAAGTTCATTTAATTTCATATAAACGTATATTTTCGTAAATAAAATATGACCGATTGTACTTTCAATGCATATGTATGTATTTAGTAATATTAATTTTATTTATAAATATACATATCCATGTATAAATATGTAAGCATATGTAAATATTTTGAAGTGTAAGTTTGATAGTGCTTCCAATTTTGCCTCAAATTGTGCAAACATTGATTTTCTCCATGAAAAATATAGTTTTGTTTTTTATTCTCATTCCGTGGTGTAGTTTTGGGGAGGGTTTGGGGGACAAAACTCCCTCTGAAATTATATATATTACTTGATTTAGGAACTATTCTACGGTAAGTAGAATGCAGATATAAAAAAGTATTCATTATTCATTTTTTATTATTGTAACGCTTTGAATATATATATATTAGGAGGAGATAACCCCCTTGGAACATTCATTAAAACTATGCCACAAAAACTTTTTTTTTTCAAAAAAAAAATTCGAGTTTTTCCCCCTATACTTTAAAAAAGACATAGTTTAAGAAATTTAAAAGGAAACTGCGCAAAATTTGGAGTGAATTTTTAATCTTATAAGCTTAATATCTATATTATTTTCAAACTCTAATTAAAATATTTAAATATCATCAACTAAATGTACAATTATATTAATTTTCAAATTAGTTATAAAAAATTTTTTTACTTTCAGGCATTTATTTATTTCTTACATTTATTTGATATCCTAATTAGATATATACTAAGCTTTTAATAATACTAGATTTTTTTTAATATTCTAATTAAACAGTAAAACATTACAAAACCATATAAAAAATTTAAAAAGCCTTTTTCGAAAAAGAAATTTTAAATATGGTTACTTATTTAAGCATTATTATTTATTTTTTATTATTCTTTTAAATCGTCCTCTTTTTACGTTTTAAAATCAGTCAAACTATTTTTATACAATACAAATTTGTAAATAGTTCAGAAAAAAGTTTATTTCATTCAAAATAGTAAAAAAGTTAATTTAATTCAAAATGTGGAAACTGAATAACATTTAAAAAGTGGAAGAAAAAACCCTTCTTTTATTTATATTTGTTTAAACATTAGTCATTAGGAAGTGCTTCTTTTATAATAGAATTAAGAGTGCAGCACTTCTAAATGGGCACTTCCGTAACTATTTTTGTGAAGATCTTTCCTTTTGAAGAAATCTATTTAGACGCGAAGGAAAGCATATAAAAGACACGAACTGCTTTATTATCACTTGTAAGTACTTTTGAAACAGTCTTTTTCGAACTCTAATTGAAGAAATTAAATTAAACCGAGAGAGAAAAAAAAATGTTTAAAATACTTTTATATTCTTAATTAACTAATCGATTTTAAATTAGGATAAATTACTGAATTTTCTAAGGAAGTGAGTGACGCAAAGTGCACAATCATTAAATTTTAAATTTTATTAGATAGTAATTGCATTTTGTTACTTTTTTCTGTCCTATTGTATTTTTAAATTACGGAATGAATAATTGACTTAAATGTATTTCTGCCATTCTAAGAAAATAAGTCTTGCGTGCGACGTAGATATAAATATATTTTCAGTTTGTAGGTAAATAAATAGCTTCAATTTTCTAATTATAATTGCTAATGGCGAATTTTTAGGCTGAAGTTGGAAAAAAATTTTTTTTTTTACTGTTCTAATGCCCACCTGTGCTTCAGGCAGTGCCTGAATTGCATCCGTCCATTCAGGGTGATTTTGTTGACCTCTCTTACAGGGGCACCATATTAGGTGGGCCAATGTCGCTCCCACAGTAAGGACAAATAGTACAGAGAGAAGGAAAGAACATCCATGCCTTGCCCGGGATTCGAACCCAGAACCTTTCTGTTGCAAGCAAAGTTCCCTGCCCCCTACACAGGCCGGTCGGCGAACTGTGAAAAATGGATGCCGAAAATTTTTATTTTTATTTTATAACCGTCGTTGAACAGCCGACCCAATGTTTTGGGTTTACGACTACCAATATTCAACTATGCAGCCTAGTAATTTTGCACCTAATCCAGAAGACAAGGGAACTCCTGGATCAAGTATTGGAGGAAATTTGCCTTCGTGGCGGACGTTTTGATTTGTCACGCATTTGCGTTACATGAAGAGGAAGACCACGAGAATCTCCCACGGTTAGCCTGACGGCAACGGGACTGTAACCCATGATCCGTCTACCACTGAGGATATTTTACGTCAGTACTGTAAACGGTACAAGCTGAATGCGGAATTCGTAAGGACCAGCCATCGCTGGGATTCGAACCCGGTTCACCTAATTGGAAGCCGAACGAAGGAAAAATTTACGAAATCTTCTTCGATACAGGGGAAAATGTTTACAGAGAAATTCACTAATTATCAGAAATTCTGAAAAATGGATATGAATTTCGTCAGAAATTGGTTTGATAATAACACATTAATCCATTGACACATTTGATCCAGAAATACAACCTAAAATTTCAGATGTGTGTGTCATTTTGCTAGATTTCGGATTTTCGTTTTAAACTGGTAAAAAAAATTATAAATTGAAGATCTCCCAAATTATAAAGAGATAATTCACAAGGAAAGAAATACTTTCGCTTAATAATTGAGAGTTCGCATTTCGTCAGTAATGGCGTGATTTCGTGAAGAAACAATTGCTAAAACTCAGCGAAACATTTCATAGATTAAATCTTTTGCTGATTCGTAAAAAGTGAGAATTTTTATATATAAATACAAACGTTCAGTTCGCATTAATAATTAATTATACATAAGCACTTTTAATAAAATTTTGTTACACTATTTGAAACTGATTTCTCTCGGTCAGTGCGAAGTATACAAATACAAGTAATATAAAAAATAAAAATGCTGAATTTATCTAACACAGCGAATATAAAATAATGAAATATTCAAATGTGCGCAATATTTTTTTTTTTGTTTAAACAGAGCTATAAGTTAGAAATTATCACACATCTTATTTTTAAAATATGTGAAAAACTGAATTGTAAAATTGGAAACAATGACTAACGCTTAACTAATGAAAAAATTTCATTTCGTTTTTCGCTCATGCCTATTTAATTAATGTGTTAATATTTGAGTAAAACTGTATTAATATCAAGTGTCATCCTCTACAGGTTTAATAAAAATGTATTTGAATTTGAGTGGTTGAATAAAAAGTATTTTATTAAGGATTAAAAATTTGAACAAGATATAGGGAGAGTGTGAAATAATAGGAGAAATTGAGAAAAAGAATAAACTATTAGATAGCATGCATATAATACACCATTTACTTAAATACACTACCAATTAAAGGATAATTTATGCTAACTAAATTCCGCTTAATAAAACTGATTATATAACTTTAGTTGAGACGTCAAAGTCAATGACAAGTTAAAGTTGTATAATATGAGAATTATTCAGGTTTGTTAGGAATGCTACATTACCAACTGTAACGTTCGGCACATTTAACTAAAATTAGTGTTGTTATTTTTTTCATAATATCGAAAATAATTATGGATATTACTCATCTAATTATAAACATAATGCTTAACAATATAAATTAATACTCAATTCAAAATTCTTGATGGTTCCATCAAAAAATTTTGATTGCTTAGGTTAATTTCAGTGCAATTGATGATGGTTTGAAATCTTTTGATGGCCTCCATCATCCAATATTTTCCATTACGTGTTCATGATTTATGGGTACTATTACGGAAATTCATGTTGATCCATAATGGTACAACGATAAATTTTTATGATGATTTAATAATAATTAATGTTCGTTTATCAGGAATATACATCAAAATAATATTTTTTATGATGGACCACCATAAATCAGTCCGAATTCCTACATTAGAATGATTGTGGGTCATGATCGTTCCAACATTCGATTTCTGTGATGGTAATTCGGGATGGTTCAACATAAGCAAATCATCAAAGCAAGTTGATACTCTTATGTTGGAATATCATACATCAGTCAGAATTCTTACATTGAGGTGATGGTTACTTATGTTGGTAGCTATCAAAAAGTATAATGGTTCATGATGGAATTGTTGATGGTTACCATGAAGATTGTGTTGGTTCATCAATGGAAAATCGGCACAAATTTTGACTTGTTGATAATAATAAAAATATGAAGTAATAATAATGATAATAAGTAAATAAAAATTTATAATTGTAATAATAACTGAAATAAAGATAAAAGCCGGGTTATTTAGTTTATTTCGAAAGAATCTTTTCATCTCTGGAGTTAGGGCCGCAAATGACAAGTGATGTTATGTCTGACAATCTATGCCGGGATGTGAATGGCACGTGAAATTACTTATTTAGTTTAGAGCACCTTTTTCGTTCCAAAAATAATTGGTCAGCGAAAAATAGACCTAAAAGGTTTAATGGGAGAGACATCTGGAAAAACCAGACGTCTATTACCCTAAAAACAAAAATATTACCATTTTCATACTTTTGCGAAAAAAAGACATTGTAAACTTTGATCAATATGTTTTGTATAAGGGTAGAAAACCAGTTATTTATATATATATATATATATATATATATATATATATAAAATAACGACTAAAAGGATAACTGAAGAGAGAGATTAACAAAGAATATTAAGAAAAATAATTATAAGTTTCATTTTCTGCACATAAGCTGCAAGTACATAGAGCTCATAATGTAAGTAAGTTGAGTAAGTGAGAAAAAAAGTTTTTTTAATGGAGAAGAAAAAAAACTATTAAAGAAGTTTTTTTAAAAATATGTACAAATTTAAAAAAATGGAATAAGGAAAACATGTTATCACCTATCACGATTATATCAGGAAAAAATAGTGATTTCTAATATTGTATTAATGTAGCAAAAACAAAACGTATCTATACAATAGGGTGAGAAACACCAATAACTTTTATCGGAAATGGAACTTATTGTTCAGCAAAAATGTAAAATAAAATTAATGAATGCAACATACGACAATCAAGCAAAAATAGAAAACTAAAATTCATGAAACTACAAATCAAAACTCAAAATGTAATATCTATAAAGCGAGTAACGAATTCAAATGTACTTACATTTAAAGGCATTTTTCAAAAATGATTTTAAATGTTTTCGTAAAAAGTTTGCCAGATTACAAAATATGAAAATCGAAGCGTAAATAGAGGATGAAGTGAATCAACTAATGCCACGTGCTCACTGAAGTACAGATGTGCTTTTGATTTGTTAGTTATGTTGGATTTGCCTGAATCAGTATGCGTGCAAGGTAATAATAATATAGTGCATAATTCAAAGTTTATCATTAATAAGATTGAACTTTAATTATAAAATTTTGATATTAATATGGTTGAATTTATAGAAATTATTAACATTTAATAAAAAAAAATTTAAAAAGAAATTTAAAAAATTTCTTTTTTAAATATATTAGAAGATTTTTAGCTGCTGATTTTCCCGAATTGGATTTACACATGGTAAAAATGTATATTTAGCTAACAAAGAAATTTTTATTTATGCCATACAATTAACTCAACGATTTATAGATTTTGATTACATTAGTTGGATATCCTTTTTTTAAACAAATTTTGGAGGAGTTCGTCTATTTGTTTTTCCGATAAATAAACATTACTACAAATTCCTTCAATTCTATTCATTTGACTAAAAATGGTATTTAAATAAATGTTTTTAGATACATAAGAATGTCATATGATTTGCTTATTTAAATTAAATTTAAAACCATTTTCTTTATCGTATAAATCATCAATGCAGATATTTTTTTTATATTTAAATCAAAAAGATTGAAATTTATATTACCTTCATGATTACAAAGCAACATTAATTCCTCGGGGTAAATATTATTTTACGAAATTGTACAATTTCGAAAATTGAAGATGATTAAATCTAAAAACATTTTTGAAATTAAAAGTATATCTTTTTTATTATGGTGTAAAAATAAATTAGCTAACAGAAATTAGATCCTTGATGGTAATCCATGAATTTGAATAAAAATATGTTTTCCAAAGTAAAGATAATTATTAAAAGGGCAAACATTAATGAGAATTTCCGAATAATCAAAATCGAAATTGAAAATATTTTTATAATCGGAGTAATAACTTAAAAGAACATCTTTTATTTTAAAACTGGAAATGCTATTAAAGAATTCTTGGAAATCAAAAGTTGAAATTTTATTTTATTTAATAAATTTTAAAATGGGTTGATTTGTAGTGGTAATGCAAGAAAAACCTTTTTTAATAATATTGCTAATAATTTTATTTAAGTATTTAGATATTATTTGTTTTAATTTTTAACCTCTTACTTAAAGTTAGTTTTTTTTAATGATAACATTATTATTTAAACTACAAAGCTTAAAATGTGTACTATTATTTAACTCCTTATTTAAAAGTACAACGTAGAATTTTTTACAGAAGATTGCATAATTATTGTAAGGCTTTGGCTATGAGGGTAATTGCGAAATATTTTGTAGTTGCTTAATTGATTGATCAATTTTTGAAAAATTCATTGAATTGTTACAGTTATTTAAATTTTCCTTATTATTAAAAATAAAATTTTTAAAGTAATAAAAAACAGCCCATTTCCACTCTGTTAACATTTCTGAAGGTTAAGAGAATCTATTTGATATTTTTGAACGAAATTATTGAGTTCATTAAGAAAGCATTTTAGAATTTTTTTAATTGATCTATGGGTCTAAATTTTGTGCATTTAGTCATTAAATTCCGAAGTTCTAAGTTTTCTATAATATTTAAATTACCAGTAATAATATATTTACGATGCTTATCAACAAATTCAAAAACATTCTCAACTTCATAACATTCATAGTTTGATACATTAATTTTTCCTACATTTTTTCTAAAATCATTATAGTTAAAAACAGTTCTACCAAAGATTTTATTATTTGTATAGCTTTTGATTATGTTAAATTCTTTTAATAAAAGCAATTTTTTTAAAAAAATTTTCAAAAATATTATGAATTTTAATTAAATTAAATGCAGGGTTTTGGAAGTTAGTAAAAAAATATACGTTAACTAATTTATTTTTCATTTGGTGAAGTTTTAATTATTTTGAGGTTCGTAAGATCGAAACAGAGAGATTTGAAGAATAAATAATTGTTGTTAATTAAATTTTGAAGCTTATAAATATTATTCTCTTTAAGAGATAAAACAAAATCTTTCAATGGCTCAATATTGTAATGTTTAATAAAATCTTTTTCCTTATTAAGAATATAATTAACATTTAATTTATCACTAATACGAGAGTTTTAATTACATCCCTGTCTTACCTAGATTTGTACTCTTATCTTTAAGATGAAAAAGTGATTAAGTTGAGCAGTTACTAAAATTAATCTGTGTATGTTGGACGGTATCGTTTAGCACACATGACAATACAGTTTTGTATAAAACCATGTAGTAACTTTCCCTTTGCACTTTTATATCAATATCATCTGAAATATTAATTTTGACACTGTTAAAATAATGTACTCTAAAATGATCTAATACTAGGTTATTGATAATTTCATTACTGTTTATAACTGAACGATATTGATTAATTCTAATATTAAACTCCTGTTTGTGAAAATTGCAACACCATGAAGGAATCGTCATAATTGAATGAAATTCAATACACAGTTGAGTGGTAGTGGTGCAAATAAATGTTTAAACTTTCAAAGCAAACAAACAATAACAAAAGATCAAAATCTGTATTTTGTGTAACCACCATGCTCCGCAATAAGTGCTGCTACACGACGTGGCATGGAGTCAAGCAAACTTTGAATGTCTGTCGGAGGAAGAGAATTCCATACTGTTTGTATGCGTACCCAAAGTTCGTCTGTAGAAGCAACAGGATGAGGATTACGAGCGAGACGCCGACCAACGAAATCCCACACATGTTCAATCGGCGACATATCCGGGGAATACGCTGGCCAAGGAAAAAGTTGTACCGGTCGCGATACAAGGAAGGATTGAACAATCCTAGCAATATAAGGGCGGGCATTGTCCTGTTGAAATACTACACCTGGCAAGGCTTGAAGGAAGGGAACAGTTTGGTGCTGTAGAACTTCACTGATGTACTGGTTGCTGTTCAGATTACCCACAATTCGTAGCAATCGAGATCGTCCATGATATGATATGCTACCCCAGACCATAACTCCGGGTGTTCGTTCACTGTGGCGTTCGATAACGCACTCCGGAAGATGGCGTTCACCGGCATAGCGTCTGACACGAATGCGGTAATCTTGGTACCACAAATTGAAGCGAGATTCGTCAGAAAACACGACACGCTGCCAATCAGCAAGCCAGTCCCTATGCTGGTTGACCCATTGCAGCCGCAGGCTGCGAAGGTTTAGTGTGAGGGGGATCCTGTATAAAGGACTCCTTGCGCGCAGTCCACGCTGCAGCAGACGTCTACGAATTGATAAAGCACACAATGAAACACCTGCTGCTACTGACCACCATGCTGCCAGTAGTCTAGAGGGAGCGGTACGGTCCGTTAGCACAACGCCGAACAGGTGTCTATCATCGCGAGCTGACGTGACATTTCGGGGTCCGAGTTGTCCGACACTCGTCCATCCACTGCTTTCAAACACGCATCACTGTGCTGCTGTTAAGCTGCACACGAGCGGCTACTGCACGATAAGATAATCCAGCTTAACGAAGGCCGATGATTCTCCCCCGTTTAAAGTCCGTAAGTTGTCGAAATCTCGCTCTCTTTCGTCGAATAGGCATAAGTAATGACTAAGCTAACGTTTACCACTAGCAGATAACCACCGATAACCATACTCACATGGCTACAGCCGTCTACATATTCGGATCCATCCGCCGTTCAGAGGGCGCTGCTCAGCATACGCATGCGCTACGGATCTGAAATTCTAATCATTTGCATATCATGCTCTGCTTTGCATTTCCTGAAAATTTCAGCTCACTCACGTAAGTCCTTCATGGTGTTGCAATTTTCACAAACATGAGTTTATATAAAGATTTACTAGTTTGTACAACATATTTCATATTACAAGACCACAGGTTAACATATAAATAACGTTCTTAATTTAACAAACAGGGTTGCAGCCATCGTTATTTTGAATTATATGTTTTTCTGGAAAGTTTTACATTTCTTATCGCCACATGCATTAAAAGAGAGAGAAAATTTTGGAATTAAATGAAATTCATTAAATCTTTGGTTCTCAGAGTTGCAGGTTAAAAAAATTTCCAAATGAAAGGTTTAAATACCATATATTTTGGATTTATTAACCAGAACTATGCTGTTGCTTTTTTACCAGAAAAGGCGGTAATTTTACCAAAACTTTTTTTTTCCGTTTCTTTACCAAAATCCAACTTTTGTTTCTTTCTCACAAAAATTATATTCTTTGCCTGCTTAAGAAGCAAAATAGGCAAACAAATAGAGCTACAAAGCACAATAACTTTCGCAATGAAAAACGACCTTACGACTACAAACAAACCACTTTAATGAAAATTGTTACGATCTCGCAGAAGAAAAACAGGAAACGAAAAACACTCACGTAGTACTAAAGATGTTTTTAAAAGTGAACAGATGTCAAGAGAAAAATACACCACTTTATAGATATTGCCCACTTTTCTGTTCAGCTGCCCGTACAATATTCTTGCTTAAAACAATGGTGCTTTTCCTTAATCATCACTGCAGCAGTTTACCTAAACGAGTTTTGTGAATGAATGCAGACTTAACTAATTAAATACGAGGGTTGCTATTTATATTTCTGGCCTTGGCAACAGTAAGTGTTGCTAGGCGACCGCAGACAATTTTAATCGAAAGTTTGATATTTTTAAGCATAAATTCAGTAGACGATTTACCATTATAGCTTCATTTGTGCTGTTGACAGTAAATTGAAAAGTTCTTCTCTTTCAAAAAATGGAATTGAATCGTGAACATTTTCGTGCCATTATTTTTCGTAACTTTCGACGTGGATTGTCAAGACAAGAGTGCTTCGATGAACTTAATTCTTTATTCAGCGATAAAGCGCCATCCTACAGCACTGTAAAAAATTGGTATAACGAATTTGATCGTGGTCGATGTTCGATCCAGGACGAATCCCGTGCAGGTCGTCCAAAATCCTTTGTTGTGCCAGAAAAGAACGATGCTGTGCGTGAACTGATAAAGCAAGATCGTCATGTGACATACCGTGAGATAGAGGCGTCTTTGGACATTAGTATGACTAGCATCAATAAAATATTGCATGAACATTTGAGTGTAAAAAAAAATTGTTCTCGTTGGATCCCGCATAATCTAACAAACGCTCAAAAAAGGCTCGTGTCGATTGGTACAAGGAAATGTTGGAAAAATACGTTCATGTACGGTCATGTGGCAACAGTGACGTTAGAGCAACGCAGGACTGTCAATTCTGAATGGTACACGACCATTTGTTTGCCAGAAGTCATCGGAGAAATTCGAGAAAAGCAGAAGAACAGGCGAATTATTCTTCATCATGACAATGCGAGCTCTCACACATCGAGTCAAGCAAAGGCATTTCTGACGGAACGAAAGATCGAACTGATGGGTCATCCGCCGTACAGCCCTGATTTGGCACCCAATGACTTCTTCTTATTCCCACACATCAAAAATAAATTACGTGGACAACGATTTTCTCCCCCCGAAGAAGCGGTTGATGCATTCAAAACGCATGTTTTGGAGTTACCTCAATCGGACTGGAAAAAGTGCTTTGAAAATTGGTCCAAACGCATGCAAAAGTGTATTGATCATCATGGAGAATATTTTGAGAAACCATAAAACCAATTTCGATCATACATATTTGTTTTTTCATTATTAGGCCAGAAACATAAATAGCAACCCTAGTATTCCAATTCGTAATTGAATTTAAATATTTAAGAAAAAGAAGGGAGTAGATAGTGAAATTTAGTAGGGTAGATAGTTTATTAGAGCCTCCCGTGGGCATGTTAGTCAACAACTGAGTTTCTTCGTTTTTCATTGGGGTCGCTGTCTCTACAGCAAGGGTGACAAAAAATTATAGCAATTTTGATATTTCTTCAATTTATTATAGAAATTTTAAAATTATCAATATTTTACACAAAGTATCTGAAAATAGATATTTTTTTTAAATTTGTTATTATTATTAACATTTTTTTTACTATTTTATATGGACGGAATAATTCAAGAGTTTTCGGAAACTAAGGATTTATTTTCAAAATTTATGTCGTAAAATTCAAATTTTTTATTTTTTGAAATATCTAGTTAATTAAAGTCAATTAGTTGTAAACTTTGAAAGTCATAATTTTTCACTTGCTTCTATATATGCAGATTTTCAAACAGATTTTGTTAAGAACTTGAGTAAATAATAATTGATTAAGCATACTAGTTAAAAAATTGCTTTTTTTAAGATTCGTTTTTTTTTTAAACTGAAATGAAAAAAATAAATTCAGATGCCGAGGCAAATTTTTTTAAAAACCTGAGTTGGAAAATAATCAGCAAATACTCTAATAATTTGCAACCGCTTCTACCGTCCTGAAGGCTCACATGAACTGTGTTTCGGATTAAATATTTATTTGAAGGAAGTTTGGTCCATTTTAGTTATTAAAATTACTTGATGGCAGTTAGTTCATTTAGTTATTTATTGAAAGTTGGTCCAGTTTAAAGGATGGAGGTAAATTCATTGCGCTTTGTGAGTATTTTGGCCGAAGTAGAAATGATTTTTGGTACATTGCGCTTCTTACAACATAGGGATTTATTCCAGATAATTGAAAAAAATTATTTCAAAAAAAGAACTGTTTTGCTTTATTTTTTAGAAATATTATAAGATACATTATGGCTCTTAAGATATCAAAATCATTAAATATAAAGATACTCTCTTAAAGGAACGTAGTGATGCATTTTTTTTTAACATGAAGATTTTTGAAAAATAATTTCGCGGTTAGACCAACGGGTTACTTCCCCCAGTCCTAACGCCAAGAATTCATAATTTAAAGTAATTGAATTGTTCCCAACGGATAGTTAGGAGCATGGAAAGAGATGTTTCGCTGGCAATTTATCGAAAGATGAAATGGCCAAAAACAAAGCCAACTCCGCGTCATTAACATTAAATTTGAAATAATTTGGCTGTACCATTGAAATAATTTGGCTTACATTGATTGTTAAGAATAGAATAAAATATTTACATTTGCCTTTTATAAAATGCAGTAAAAAATTAAATAATTGGTGTAATTTAATTAAAATTAGATTAAGAAAAATTAAAAAAAAAAAAATTTACGAAATTTCAAAAGCTAGGAAATATGTAATGCCTAATGCCTATTGTGGCATCAAATTTACATTCCCGGCTGTGCATTTAAGGGGGTAAAAATGCGTGTATGTTCAAGAAAGCTATAATTGATTCACAGAATTATTTCATTTCCTTTCTCATTGATAAATAACGTGAGAATATAATCCAGTTTTTGTTTCCGTAGACATCCTCCTCAGACATTTTGTTGTGGTTTAGGTTTCTTATTTTTTAATGACCTTGATCATTAAGGAAAATAAAACAAAAATGAATACACTGAAGTCTTCTTTGAAATAGAAATGAAACCCAGAAACGGATGATTTTTCTTTTTGATGTTAGAACAGCTGAAGAATATTTATAAAAAAACGACTGCTGTTCGAAATTTTGCCTTAAAATATTAACTACTTTTTAATAATTTTATAAGATGTTAATTATATTTTATAAACGTAAAATTCGTTGTGGTAAAAATACTAACGAAACAATTTTTTAACACATTTTTATTATTCCTTTTCTTTGCACGATAAATATTCATAATAGCAACATAATTTTAAAAATAACAATAATCAAGGAATACTAGAAAGTATGCTACCCAAAGTCTCACAACGTGTATAGGTTTTTAGATTAAATAAAAATTAATTTTGTCGATTTCAAAGTAGTTATTAAGTCATAAATTATTTAAAATTACGATTTTCTTAATAAATATGCGCCAAGTTCTCTTTATTTCCCTAACGAAGATCATGTTGGCTGTAAAAAGCTGCTTTAATTTAAGACTTTTTCTTTAATCTATAACTCAATATTTGCTTTTTAAAACGCTAGAATTAACAATAGAACAAAAATTCTATTTTTTTTAACATTATTTTCAAAGCTGCTTCATAACTCTGCTTTTCACAAATATTACTTCAAGATAATAATTAATTAGCTGATTTTTTTATAATTTGCTTAATTGATAATTACACTGTAAAAACTTTTAGATAAAATTATGGTATAAAGTACTGACACCATCCGTAAAATCAATTTTAAAGTTAAACCTATTTTACCATAAAATACATTAAACCGTAATTTCTTCAGTAATATTTGTTGAATTAGAGTGAATTATCATTGTAAGAATTACGGTGCATCAGATTTTTTATTCCTAAACATGTTCCGGTAAATTAATTTGTTTTACAGTAAAAAGTACCGGCACCCTTAGTGCCGGTACTTTTTATTGAAATTTGATCCCGAATTTTTACAGTGTAAAAATTGTTTGAAATTTATTAAATGACTTAAAAGATTCTCCTAGCAAACTCCTAGTAAATGGAAATAATTAAAAAATAATTTATTTCCAAAATTTTGGAAATAAAAATTCAAAATTAAGAAATAAATTTCATCCTTGGAACTATAAAGCAAACTATATATTAAAAAAAATAGTGCGTGGAGTCCCTCCGCGCGGAAGAAGTTAAACTTCACAACCTGCGACGTTAATTGTAGAAGAATCAGCAGTCGTAGAAGGATCACTAGCTCTATTCAACGACTCTTTTTCCTGCTCCGCTCGCTTCCGTGCTCTGTAATCATGGTAATATTGCGCATTTTTCTCTCGTCGACCTCTTGAACCAGTGGAAGTTTGTGGTTGCCTCATCGTCTCGCCATGGAAAATGTATTTGTATTAATAATGAATGTGAATGCGTCATAATGTAATTTCAAAAGAGAAACAATCAATTGATATTCACAAGAGACGTACCTTGACATAACCTTAAATCCGTCGCATTGTCCGTGGGATTGTTTTCGCTCATTTTTTACAATTGTTATCCACTAAGTTTGGAAATAAAAAATACTACCCTATTAAATTATGTGCGTATCAAAACAAACTAAAAAAATATTTACAGAAAAACAATACTTTTATGACTTTTATTATTTTTATGCTAATGAGAACCAAAACAATATGGAAGTGAATGAGGGAAAACTGGATCCTACCACGTGATTTCCCGGCCAATAAAAATGTAGCGTTAAACGTTTAACGCAACCTTGTTGGAAGTCGCATAAGAAGTATAACTTCAAAAATGTTTTTAAAAAATATTTACAAATTTTAAAAAAATTAAATAATTTGGAATTGAATGAAATTCAATAAATTTTTGGTTTTCAGAGTAGAAGGTTAAAAAATGTTTTTAAAATGCATTTAAAAATTTAAATAATTTGGAATTACATGAAATTCAATAAATCTTTGGTTTTCAGAGTAGCAGGTTAAAAAAAATTTTAAAAAATATTTACAAATTTAAATAATTTGGAATTAGTTTAGAATTAAATGAAATTCTATAAATCTTTGATTTTCAGAGTAGCAGGTTAAAAAATGTCTTTTAAAAGTATTTACAAATTTAAAAAATTTAAATAATTTGGAATTAGTTTGGAATTAAATGAAATTCAATCAATCTTTGGTTTAAAGAGTAGCAGGTTAAAAAAATGTTTCTAAAATATATTTACAAATTTAAAAATTAGAAAATACAAAAAGTAAAAGCTATAATATTTTTTTTATTCTCCTTTAAAAAATCTTTTACATTTTTTTCCTTGTTTTCCGTTATTTTATGAGTTCTATGTACTTGCAACTTATGCGTTCGTAAATAGAACCGAAGGTCCTCTCTGAATCTCCTCGTAAAGGCTCCTCGTAACGGGTTCAACATGTAGAATAAGTAAGAAATTTAACATATTTTCACCAAGCACTAAATTAATATATTTTTAAAATATCCATAAAAATAGGCATAAAGAGCAATATCCAAAACTCACGAAATCAGAAAAACGATTCAAAAATTGATTGAAAATTAAAATGAAGGTAGGTAAATATTGAGCGTTAAAGCTAATGCATTAAATATAGTCATTTAAATAATAACATATTGAAGTCAAACAGGATAAAAGAAAGGAAAGATTAACAAAGAGAATTAAAATAATAATAAGTTTTATTGACTACGCATAAGCTGCAAGTGCGTAGAACTCATAAAAATAAGTTAAAAATACATAGAAAACAAGGACAAAGATATAAGAATTTTTTTTAAAAGGAGAAGAAAAACAATCTTGCCTTATATTTTTTGCTTATTTTATTTTATTTGCCAATTTTTTTTAAAATTTTTTTGTAATTATTTACTACTCCTTTTGAAAATCTTTATCTCTTTCCTTGTTTCCTCTATATTTTTAACATATATATATATATATATATATATATATATATATATATATATATATATATATATATATATATATATATATATATATATATATATATATATATATATATATATAAAGTTCAAAATGAAGAATAAAACAAAGAAAAATTATAGACATATGAAAAAAAGGGGGGGGGGAAATAAGTGAAAAAATAACGAACAACAGTTTATATATATATATATAAAAGAATAAAATAAATAAATAAAGAAAGAATGAAATTTTATTTAAAAAACCGGAAAAAAAGATATAATCTTTTATTCAGCCCACACGATCATATCCGCAATACAGAGTGCTTTCTGATATTGTATCAATAAAGCCAAAGCAAATTATATTAATACAATAGTGTGAGGAGCACTCAAAAATTTTTTTTATAAAAATAACAATAAATAAAATCGATCACAAAAAGTGAAAATAACATGTAAAAACTTATATATATATATATATATATATATATATATATATAAAATATGAAAATGACTCTACTTTTTTCTTAAATAAAAGTTAATTGTATAATTAAATATCAGCCTTATTAACTATAAACTTCTTTACATTATCCAGAATAATATTACATTGCGCACATCCAAGTTCGAGGGTAACTAACAAATCAACCGCCCTTCAGCAATGCAGTAAGAACGCGCTGTAAAAGAAAATCCTTCTATTTACACTTTTTCCTCATTTTGGGCTTCTGTTTTCATATTTTGTAAACTGGCAATCTTTTTACGACAATATTTTAAATCATTCTTGAAAATCTTCAAGTGTTCTGTGTTTTCTTTACATTTTATTTTCTGTTTTTTACGTGATATTTATTACTTAGTGTGTTTCATTCTATTATGTTTCAAAAAAATATTTGAGTGCTCCTCACATTATTATATTGAAATATTTTGCTTTGGCTATATTGAGACAATATTAGAAGGACTCCTCTTTGCGGATATAATCGTGTGAGCTGATGAAGAGATTATATCCTTTTCTTCCGAATTTTTATTAATTTTTTTCAAATAATTTTCTTAATCCTTCTTTTTTTTATTATTCTGAAATTTATATATATATATAGTTTATATATTTAGAAAACATGGAATATAATAAACTATATAATATATAAACTATATAAATATATAAACTATATATATATATATATATATATATAACTATATATATATATAAACTATATATATATATATAAATTTCAGAATAATAAAAAAAAGAAGGATTAAGAAAATTATTTGAAAAAAATTAATAAAAATTCGGAAGAAAAGGAATCTCTTCATCAGCTCACACGATTATATCCGGAAAAATGAGTGCTTTCTAATATTGCATGAATATGAAAGCAAAATATATCAATACAACAGTGTGAGGACTACTCACAAAATCTTTTGAAAAGGAAAATGGAACACATTAATTAAAAACTATTTATGAAATAAAACATCTTTGCCTTTATCATTATCCTTTTTGTCTTTATTGAGCTATATATATATATATATATATATATATATATAAATAAGTACAAGAAAACACTAAGAACACTAAGCACTCTGTTTTGCGGATATAATCGTGTGGGCTGAAGAAAAGATTATATCTTTATTTTATTTTTTTTGGCTTTTTTAATTAACACTTCATTTTTTTTTTAAATAAAATGTTGTTTGTTTTTTTCTTTTTTTTTTACTTATTATTTCCCATCCCCCTTTTTTTCATATGTCTATAATTTTTCTTTGTTTTATTCTTCATTTTGAACTATATATATATATATATATATATAATATATATATATATATATATATATATATATATATATATATATATATATATATATATATATATATATATATATATATATATATATATATATATATATATATATATATATATATATATATATATATATAAACCCAGTTTTATCGTAAAAGTACGAATGGTAACACGAAAATAAAGACTCGAAAGAAAGAAAGAAGTTTGGTCAATGTCATCTATTGGTGTGACATGTATATCCAGAACAGCAATCTCTTTCAAAACGGCAGAATCACGAATTCTATCTCTCAAATTTTTTTTCCGAACCCGAAGTTGAGATAAGAGAACGAAATACCGTTCGTGTAATATTCTTCCGTCGGCTTCATTTCTCACTCAACTTGAAATCTTCTTAACGGCACCAAAAAAATATTGAAACCTTTCTCTCCTTCCTGTGATCTCAGAATTACATCCCCAGTACGTGCAGACACGTCATCAATATGCATGGACTAGCATGTGTGTGCCCCAAGGGGAGGCTCTTTCTCTAAATGTCATTTGTAAAGAATAAAAAAAGTGACATCGAGGGGGTCACATTTGAATTCCTAGAAGGAAACGATATTTTTGTCTCGGCAGATAAATGAGGTAACCTGTGAGGGTGAACCGCCAATAAAATAAGAAATAGGGTTGAGATCAGTATTCTTCGGTCGAAAAGGAATGTGGAAGATGAGAATTTTAAAAATGCATATTTTGTTCAACAAACACACTCTCTGAATAACTTTTGATCTCGTGAAATATTTGTGGTCTAAATTCAATTGGATGAAATCCTCTCCTGAGGTAGGATACCCCCTTTCGTGTTCTCTCTTGCTCACTGCTTGTCAAAACAAGTATTCTTTACACTTTGCCGCACCGATTTCCCAGAACCGATCGGGGTTTGATCAATAGTTAGTTGTAGTTGTTTAAAAAAAATGTGCGCTAGCTATACCTTATAGCAATTCGTTCCGTTGGTAAAGTATTAAGTAATTTACGAAGGTTAAAACTGATTGGAACAGAATTAGGACTCACTTATTGAAAAAAAAAATAATAAACACAATAGTTCGAATTACTGGGCCGGGGATAGCCTGGTTGGCAGGACACTGGACTCACGTTTTATTTATTTATATATATATATATATATATATATATGGGCAATTCCACGGTCAACTTTTAAGTGAAATTTTTTTTTATGAATTGCATATTTTAATTTTAAAAATATGTTCAAAAATAGCCAAAGTCTACATATTGCCGTTTCATTTTTGATAATTTAAAATTTTTTGAATCTGGCAGTATTCTAAAGTAATCACATGGCTGGCAAGTGATTTGTTCACATTTGTGCTCAAATTGTTTTCTTGAAAAATACTTATAAAATAAAAGAAATGTATCTTTCTTTTGAAATATTTCGATAAAAATATGCATATAGAACAAAATTTAAACATTTTATGTTTAATATAAAAAATAAAAGTAACTTCTTTTACGTCATTCCGTCACATGTCTTAATGATGCATAAATTTCCTGAGAACGAAGATAAGATGTGACATTGGCAAGTTAGATATAAAACCTCTTCAGAGACAACCTAATTTTCAAACTGTTGAAATTTTTACTAATTCTTACATAAATATTAATCCTGCTTATCTGTTACATTCTGTTTATCATTTACATATTAATAAAACATTTTTTAAATGAAGACTTTCTTCTACTAAACTTTTTGTCATTCCGTCACGGTCATTCCGTCACAGCAAATAGATGTTAATAACTACTAGCCAACCTGAGGTAAATTTTCCAAATTCACATTTTACATTGCTTACACATTATACTAAAAGTATAAAATAGTTCAGAAAAATAATAGCTGCAAAATTCGCAGAAACTACCAGTTCTAAGCGGCATGCCAAAAGCTTGGTTGCCAAAATGTCATTCCGTCACGCAAATAAAAAGTTCGTAAAATTAAAAGTAAAAACGATAGAAAATCCTGTTTTTTTAGTTTATGAAGCGCATTATGCCAATAATAATGATATGCATGAGAAAAAAGTATTTTATTTGAAATTAGATTCATACAAACTTCTATTAATTGTTATTTTGCAAGTCAAAATGTCATTCCGTCACACACATACGCACACACACACACACACAAATATATATACATATGATCGTTGTTGAACTGCCGACCCAATATTATGGGTTTACGACTATTCATGTTCAATTCCGTAACCTTGTAATTTCGAACCCAATCCAGAAGACAAGGGAACTCCTGTATCGAGTATTGGGAGAAGTTTGTCTTCGTGGAGAACTTATTTGATGAAATTAACCCGCATTTGCGTTACATGGAGAGGAAGACAACGAGAACCTGCCACGGTTAGCCTGACGGCAAGGGGACTCTAACCCATGATTCGTCTACCACTGAGGATATTTCACGTCAGCACAGTGGTCCGTTCAAGCCGGATGCGGGATTCGTATCGACTGGGATTCGAACCCGGTTCGCCTCATTGGAAAGCGAACGCTCTATCCCCTGAGCCATCGCGGCTCACTGGACCCACGTTCGTGAAAACGGGAGTTCGAATGCAGCCGATCGAATGGTGACTGGTGCACGTTAATTCTGTCTGGTTATAAAGTACTCCATGCTCACCGGCTAGGTAGAGGAGTGGTCAGCATGTCTGACTGTGAATGGTTGCTGGTTCCAGTCCCGCTCAAGGCAGGGTTGTTTCTCTCTCTCTCTGCTGTTATCTGCAGCGTGATGTGTAAATGTGGTCCACCCTATAAATGGGTATCTGTGTCTGTGAGTGTGGCATGGATAATGCTGCTCGCCTCCGTGAGTTAGGTTCACAGGTGCCCACTGAATAACGTTAAATGAGCAACACTCCCGGCATCTTCCTAGGGAAAGAACAAAAGTTCAGCGCCTGCCGTGTAAAAAAAAAGTTTAAATAATTTAATAACACAGAAATCTAAAGATGAATCAAAGATAATACAAATTATCACTTTCCGAGAGAAAAAGTGAGAGCTTATACTTAAGATTTATTTACGCATAAAATAAAGTATTAAATTAGCATTTATTTGCACATGAAAAAAAGTTATCGAACTTAATTTTGGAAATACATTTATTCATATATGGACAGAAAAATGCATCCAATGAGATAGTCTTTAAAATTTACACAAGAAAAATTATGTATTTATCTGTTATTAACTTCACTCTTGAAGAAATGAATGCATGTTGAAAAAAAAGTATATATTCACACACTCAACTTTCTATTCATATTTAATTTCTAATGAAATGACTTAAATTACTTAAAAACGTTACATTGAGAAGTAAACAGAAATTTTTTTTTGAAAAAAAAAATTTTAAATTTAAGAATAAGCCGTAAAACTTTAATATCTGTATACGTAAAGAGTTCCATTATAATGGTAATATCACTACCCTGAATGCATCCACGTATGTTACCTGAATACGATCGATATTTTTATGATAATTTCGAGTTAATTTAGATAGCAGTAGAAATACTAATTTTTAGATATTTAAATAATCGCTCACGGTACAGCTAATTTATATCTTCCTTTCAGATCTTTCATTTCTCTTTTTTTTATGTAAGAAATGTATAGAACTTATTGAGAAAAAAAGTATTTTTTTCCCTAAAAAATAAAAAAGATGAACTTTTATCATTTGTCATTCATTAAAGACTACATTTTTAATTTGTGGATAGGTAAATAGTAAAAATATGGTAAATAATTATTCCAACAAATTACAATTAAGTGAATTTAATGGACAAATGCCAGATGTGGTTGATAAACAATCATTGAAAAATGCTATGAATTATCTCGAGGATAATTTATGTAAAAGAAAAATGTTTAAAGAATGAAGTTATGCATTTATACGTCCCTTTACCAACAAAAAATAATATTTAGCTTATAGGTTATAAACAGTATAGTAAAAATACTATTGCGGATAAAAATATCCAATAACCTGAGAAGATATTGTACTAAAAACGCCACAGAGATCTTCAAAAACACCATACAACCTTCGTGGAAAATCTGGAGGAGTCAATAGAAGAAATTAAGCGACTATAAAAAAATCAGTTAAAAGTTTTGATTATATTTTTGATGGATGACAAAAACTGCTGTGATTGGTCACATCTCAACTGTTTCGAAAGAGATCAGAAAAAATCGAGCGGCTGTCAACCCGGCATCACTGAGAATGACATCTTCTTCGAAAAAAAAGAACAGAAATCTTCAGTAGAGGGTTTTAATCATGTTTCACAGGGACCACATCTTAAAGCATGGGTGATTGCAAGATGAATTTCTGGAAGGATTTCCTTTTTTCTAGATAAGAGTTTTAAGTAATTAAAAATTATCGAGTTCGAGAATTTATTTTTGATAGTCAATTATTGGGTAGTTTCGAACTTTTTTTTTTTTTACAACTCGGTAGGAAATTTTAAACGTGTCTTGAGAACTACTCGCTTAAGCATCGTGTTAAAACAAATTCAACTCACCCACCAATGACATTTAAGATAAGTTGTTGCGAATCTCAGCAACTTACAATAGTGAAAAACTAGTATAATATTGAGAAGAAAAAAAATCGAGATTAAAGTCGATCCCTACTTAGGTCAATCAAGAAAAATTTTATTTTAGTTACTTTTTATCAAATAGTTAAAACTTTTTCTCCCATTTAAAACTAAAATTAATCTGTGACGTAGATCTGTGACGATCTGTGACGTAGGTTATAGTATACCCAATAATCTATTTTTTTTTTATTCAAATAGAGGTATAAGTTAGAAATGCTCACTGATGTTACATTCAAAATACGTGAAAAACTGAATCTTTTATTGTAAAATTTAAAACAATGACTAATGCAAGTTCAATTCCTACTATATTATCTCATTCATTTAATAGGGATGAAACGAAAAACGAAACGG
The DNA here is from genome assembly GCF_982258835.1 of Parasteatoda tepidariorum. Classification (NCBI taxonomy): domain Eukaryota; kingdom Metazoa; phylum Arthropoda; class Arachnida; order Araneae; family Theridiidae; genus Parasteatoda; species Parasteatoda tepidariorum. The sequence goes on from NC_141762.1 coordinate 103,760,119, forward strand.
AATTTTCTGATTGGTTAAAATCAGAAAATTCCATCTCGTTTTTCACTCATCCCTATTTGATGAGTGAATTAATATTAAAAAAAAAAAACTGTATTAACATCAAGTGTCATCCACTATGAGCTAAAAAAAAATGTCTTTGAACATGAGTGGATGAATAAAAAGTATTTTATGAACGATAGAAAATTTGAACAAGATAATAGGGAGAGTGATGTGAACTATAATAGTATGTAATTAAAAAAGAACATGGAAATTGTATAAAAAATTTCCCTTTTTCGGAATTGCTCTCAAATAATCAGGAAAAGAAAATTACTTTGAATAACGCGATCACAACAAACTCTTTATTCAGTGTTTCCCAAAATGTGGTACGCGTACCCCCAGGGGTACGGGAACAGTTTAGCGGGGGTACGCGTTCTTATGCGAAATATCTCGCAACAAACGAAAATTTCAAAAAATTTTATTTGAAAACAAAGATACCCATGAAATTTTACAATTACGTATTTTTCTATGGGCTATTTTTTGCAGAGTTATCAGTTAATATTGAGTGGTATCAACAGCCAGTTGTGATTTTTAACTTTTGTGCAATTTTTTTTTATAGTAAAAAATGCATTCATTTTTTTATGTGTGGTACACAGCGTTACGAAAAATTTAGAAAGGGTACACAGAAGTGATAAGTCTGGGCAACACTGCCTTTATTGACTGAAAATTTAGCCGGAAATCTGCCAATTTGATGAGTTTTCATGTCTTCTTCATCAAATACGACAAAAGGTTGTGACAGTTTAATTCATTCATTGAACAGCGTCATGCGGTCAGTTTTTTTTTCGCTTCAGGAAGTTTTTTTAATTAATGAATATTAAAAATTTCTCTTAGCAAATTAAAAAATATTTAAATGTGAAATGAAGCCTCGTATTTTAGATATAATATACATAGATTGTAGAGAAATTAATTAAAATGTTACTCGCGGCTAAGAAGAAAGAAAAAAAAAGAATGTTTCATAATTTAGTGAGGTTTATAAAATCTGAGTTTCCAAAGGTTGTAAAAAAAAAAGCCTTTTCATTCAACCGGAAAGAGAAAAAAAGAGATGTTTTAAATTATTCGTGGGTCTCTGCAAAAACGAAAAAGTTGTCATTCATAAAGTAAATTAATTTTTGGGACGTATAACTCGAAAAAAGCATAATGATGTGATTACGCTGATTAAATATGCATTTTTTTATTTAATTATATTTTTTTTTGTAGAGAATGAAAAGCCAGAGATTAAAATTAAACTGGATTAACTACAAGTCACAAGTTATTTCTTATATCATTAACCTTATAAAGAATAATTTGTAAATTTCACACTTTTTTTTTTCAATAAATACAACTTAAAACAAGTTTTTTGATAACTCAGTGTTTCGTATGAACTCAAGCAGAGGAAAATCTTATTATTATGGAAAATTTATAATTTCGAAGAAGCTGGGACTGCATTGTTTTTCGGGGCACCAGGGTGCCTGTAGAAAAGTTGTTTTTGCTTGATGCCTGAAGTAAGGGGATTGATTGACGAATCAACAAAAAAGTATGAGTTGAATCTAGTACTACTAAGAAATGGAGAAGCAGGTAATATAAAAAAATTAAGGTCTATTCCTACTTAGGTCAACAAAGAAACCTTTTATTTTAGTTACTTTTTATTAAATAACTAGCTGTACCCTGCGTGCATTTGCAACGCTTTCAGTTTGAATTTAAATTTTGTATTTAAGTGTGTAAATGAGATTTGTGATTATGATTTGAATAGAGAATTTTATTTAATGGTGAAAACACCAGTGATAGTCTCAACAGTTAATTCTCTAGGATATCGTTAGTGCATTTTCAAACAGACATGTATGGTGATGCACACCGACCATGAAACATATTTTGGATGATGATCTGAAAAAAGTCTGGATCAATGGCGACATGAATATTTCTGCTGAGATGAGCTGACCAATTTGTCATGGTGTGATTTTTTCAATAAGCCAAATCAAGTGGCAATTCTCTTTTTCTGCCATTCAATAGAATACATCGAACACCGTGTCTCTCCAAAAACATGACTTTTCGCAATAAAACCAAGTATAGAGCTTAATATTTGTTTTAACTCACGTGCGATAATGCATCATGAAGATCCGATGATGTTTGCCTAAGCTACTAAAGCTCTTTAATTTTAACCCAAGCAGGATTGCATGTGGATATAATAAATAACTCTGGCTGTCCATATGCGCACCGATACTTGTAGCAGCACCGAATGAAGTCATTTGGAAACACGAATGTACTGACATATATTCGCCAAGAAAAGTTTCTATTGATTCGCTTTATCCGATAACAACGTTGATAATGGCTCGACTGGGGACGTTAAATCTGGTAGTTTCACTTTGCCTCCAGAACAGCAAATTCCAGCTGTTCCATTCTTAAATTTGAGAGCACTACAAAACATACATAATTGATCCATTTTTCCGATGATGACGCTTGGGTGAAAGACTATAGTTGGTTGTCGGATCATAGTGAATTGCACTGAGATTCATATGAGAGAATTAGCAGCGTCTGAATAGCGAAGTGCGTTCTTGATTGATTTTCATTCTTGTATCCCGTTGCTGTGATGTTTCCGACGAACGGGCTTGAGTAGTGCGTTCTCGATCGGATTTCATTCTTACTTCTCGTCGCTCTGATGTTTCCGACGAACGGGCTTGATAAGTGCGTAGTTGATTTGTTAACAGTCTTCTCTCCCGTTGCTCTGATTTTTCCAACGAACGGGCTTTAGTAGTACGTAGTTGATTCGTTAACAGTCTTCTTCCCCGTTGCTCTGATGTTTCCAACGAACGGGCTTGAGTAGTGCGTAGTTGATTTGTTAACAGTCTTCTTTCCCGTTGCTCTGATGTTTCCAACGAACGGGCTGTAGTAGTGCGTAGTTGATTCGTTAACAGTCTTCTTTCTCGTTGCTCTGATGTTTCCAACGAACGGGCTTGAGTAGTGCGTAGTTGATTTGTTAACAGTCTTCTTTCCTGTTTCTCAGACGCTTCTATGGAATGGGCTAAAGCATTGTGTTCTCGATTAGTTTCAAGTCTTTCTTCTCGTTGCTCAGATTTTTCTGAAACACGGGTAGCTCTCTTCTTGCGTGCTTGAGATGTTGATCGACTAAGAGCGATTCGTTTAGGTGACATATTTCTGCAAATATTCTCTTTCAAACAAAAATAAATTTAAAAGTTGACAGTGGTCGCAAATTTGTTAATTCGAAAATTCACATATTTATTTTAAATAATAAAAATGAAATAAATGAAATAAAAAATATAATAATGATGAAATTTGAAACAAAAATCTATTTTTGGTAAAAATATACTTGTGGGTGCCCCTTGACTAAATTGGCAACTTATGTTTGGCACCATTCCTGCTTGAGCGGAACACCGCGGTAACAGGAATGGCGGCCAAAACATAATGATATTTTAATAATACATTGGAAAATTTCAGCAAAACATCTGTTAAAACTTTCTAAAATTGCAATGAACCCAATGTAAGCAAAATTAATAAACCCAATAAAATGAATTTTGAATCGAAACAAAAATTAATGGAGTAAGCACAGAAAGAAAAGGAAAAAAACAATTCATTTCTTCATTAAGCTTGAATATCCTCAGGTTTAGGTGCACAGAATTCTCTAATAGCAGTTAGATACTGTCTAAATTTATCATGAATAGAATCTGTGCTCCTCCATCGCCACATAAATTCGGCGAAATACGAATTGAAAATGGCGTTTGTGGTATCGGACTGGCGGTGGCATTTTTTTCCAAAGTCCTTTTTTATGACTGCCCACATACCTTCGATCCTATTGATCAGAAGCAAAAGTAACCTTACCAACCGGTATCCAACTTAGAACTAACGGACCTCTGAAATTACATATACCGTTGAACATTTAAAAATAACACTGAAATCTAAACGAATCAGAGTCACGATTGGGATTCAACATCGCCCAGCTTGGCGAGCAACCTCTATTACAACTTGTCGAGAATCAAGGGGCACTCTCAAATATATTCTACCCCTATTTTTTAAATGAAATAAATAAAATGAATGTGAATTCGCAAACTTTGTAATAATAAACAATCTAATAGTTTTCAAATGACAACTGTTCAAATGACAATTTTTTGATAAAAATTGTTGTCAAAAAACTTTTTTTACTAAATTAAATTTCATAAAATTATGAGGCTTATGTATCCTTTTTGTTCATTTTTTGAAGTAATATGATTCTTAAAACTATGAAATGTAAAGTTTAAATAGGCGTTTCATGTTATATCATTAGATTTAGTAAAACTATTTCTCGGGCATTAGGTTTTAACTCTTATAAGAATATACATATTTTTTTCTGTTTATGTTCAAATATTTTTTGGATGTGTTTTGGATGTTCCTTCTCTAAAAAAAAGAGATACCATTTTGTTTTCGTTTGCATAAGAAAGGATATTAAACATTTGTCTTTTTTAAATTTAATTAGCCACGATAAAGAATGAACGTTGCAATGCTACACGCTACATTAAAGACGTCTCTAGAGTAAATGAATGACTGTTCATATAGAAATCGCAGGTATTAGTCTCATACAACAACGCCCCCTATAGTTCGTTGCGATCGCGAATACTAAATCCGTGATACGACCAATAATTAAGAAAACTATTCTCGTTGATTTTACGTGCTTGTGCTCACCTGAAATGAAGAACCGAATTATAAATAAATATTACAGTATATGTAATTTACTTTTCTAAAAGAATAGAGCCTTAAGATAGAAAATATCACTGTTATGTTCAAGATATTTGAAAACTGATTCATTTATAGCAAAATTTAAAACAATGGCTAACTTTTAACCAATCAGAAAATTCCATTTTGATTTTCGCTGATACCGCTGAAACGGTTTGTCGCAGAATGTTCTAATGTCGACAGAAACCTTCCTCGTGATTTGAACTATCTGTATGCCAAGTTTCATAGCTTTCTGTCGGATGTTTTAAGAGTCTATAGAGGACAAACAAACAGACAAACAAACACACATTCACTTTTATATATATAGATTAAAATTTTTCTTCTCCCATTTAAAACTAAAATTACATAATAAAATTTTAATGAATGAATTTATTTTAGTTACATTTTATTAAGTAATTAAAATTTTTCTTCTCCCATTTAAAACTAAAATTACATAATAAAATTTTAATGAATGAATTTATTTGAGTTACATTTTATTAAGTAATTAAAATTTTTCTTCTCCCATTTTTAAAACTAAAATTACATAATAAAATTTTAATGAATGAATTTATTTTGGTTACAGTTTATTAAATAATTAAAATTTTTCTTCTCCCATTTAAAACTAAAATTACATAATAAAATTTTAATGAATGAATTTATTTTGGTTACATTTTATTAAATAATTAAAATTTTTCTTCTCCCATTTAAAAACTAAAATTACATAATAAAATTTTAATGAATGAATTTATTTTGGTTACATTTTATTAAATAAATAAAATTTTTCTTCTCCCATTTAAACTAAAATTACATAATAAAATTTAATGAATGAATTAATGTTTGAAAATGGAAATGTGACGAGGACCACACGTGCCACCATGCCATGTCCTTTATTGAATTTATCTGACACAGCGAATATAAAATAATTAAATATTTAAATGTGAACAATAAACTATTTTTCGTTCAAATAGTTAGAACAAAACCCATCAGAAAATACAATTTAGTTTTTCGCTCATCCCTATTTAATGAATGAATTAATATTTAAAAAAACCTGTATTAACATCAAGTGTCATTGACTACAAGTTTAAAAAAAAATGTATTTGAACTTGAGTGGATGAATAAAAAGTATTTTACGAACGATTGAGAATTTGAACAAGATAATAGGGAGATTGTGAACTCTAATAATAGGAATTGAATAAAGAAAATAGAGAGAAAATTAGTTCCAAGATCCTGATATCAATCCGCTTGGTTGTTCTAGAGCAGCGCTCCACAACCCCCGGTCGGCGGACTGGTTCGTGGTTTAAATGGTACCGAGCCGCCCATTTCATTGAAACTGAATTTAAATTCTTAGGTTTACACCCCGAATTAAAAATATCTGTGTTCCATTAAAATTTTATTTATTTAAAAAAAGGGGCCATCGAAGGTAGTGACATAAATTTTTCAATGTTTATAATGTATCATTGTCTCCGATTACCCCCAGATGTAACTGTCTCATTGCAAAGAAACAAGCTCATGGTTCTTATTGATTTAATGTTCGAGTAAGTGAAATCACTTCATATTTTTTTGGTGTAACTGTAATTTATATTGAAGGCATGTTTAAATGCGATTAAATTGAAATTAATAAATCAAAATAATCCAAAATATAAACATCTCCCCCCAAGGGGCTGTGGTAAAATTATCAAACGTTGACAGGTCCCCGGTGATAAAAAGGTTGGGGAACACTGTTCTAGAGTAACATCAATCAGCAGCGGTCGCCATAGTAACGCACGCAATAACGACGTATACTCGCTGTTTACTGTGTTACTCTTGAACATATCTGAATTGTAGGTTAGAATAACAGAGTTACAAGAATAACAAAAACTTTGTTCAAATGATGAAATTATCTTTTATTTACAACTGGAGAAGCATTTAATAGCATCTCTCTGGTCCCATACCTCAAAAATAAACTCCCAAACTTAATGCATGATAAAATTAAAGTGAAAAAATTAATTTTAAAAATAATTCTGAAAAAAAAAATATTTCTGTTTCTCACTTCTCTAAATGAAGTCTCTATTGAACGATTGTAAGTTAAGTTACTTACACTCACTACACTGATTTGATTTATGGCAAAAGTAGAATCAAAATATGCGAAGTTCTTAATGTTATCTTTATAAGTAATGGGCCGCTTAATTTGAACCGAAGATATTTTGGTAAAATTGTCTATGATCATGTGGCATAATTGGAGATTTTCTTCAGTGCTTACTTTTATTCAAAAGTTCATGTTCTTGAAACTATCACAGTTGTATACCAGTAATAAATTCACAATTTGTGAAGAAAAATTTATTTTGCCTGACGATGTTCCACAATATATCAAAACTATCAAATTATTAATATTTTCAAATATTAATTCATTCATTAACTGATTAAATTTAGTGAATGAATTTTAGTTTTACACGAGAGAAAAGTTTTTAACTATTTGATAAAAAGGAAGTAAAATAAAAATTTTCTTTATTGATCTAAGTAGGAATCGACTTTAATTTCGATTTTCTTTCTCAATATTATACTAGTTTTTCACTATTGAAAGTGCAGAGATTCGCAACAACTTATCTTAAATGTCATTACTGGGTGAGTTGAATTCGTTTTAACATGATGGTTAAGCGAATAGTTATTAAGACACATTTAACATTTTCTACCGAGTTGTAAAAAAAAGTTCGAAACGACCCAATAATTGACTGCCAAAAATAAATTCTCAAACTCTAAAATTTTTAATTACTTAAGACTATATCTAGAAATTCATCTTGGAATGACCCATGCTTTGGGATTTAGTCCCTGTGAAACAAGGTTAAAACCCTCTACTGAAGATTCCTGTTTTGTTTTTTTTCGAAGAAGATGTCATTCTCAGTGATGCCGGGTTGACAGCCGCGTCGATTTTTTCCGATCTCTTTCGAAACAGTTGAGATGTGACCAATCACAGCAGTTTTCGTCATCCATCAAAAATCAATCAAAACTTTTAACTGATCTTTTTTATAGTCTCAATGATAATTAATTTCTTCTATTGACTCCTCCAGAATTTTCACGAAGGTTGTATACTTTTTTTAATGGTGTTTTAAAAGATCTTTGTGGCGTTTTTAGAACAATATCTTTTCGGGTTATTGGATATTTTTTATCCGCAATTGTATTTTCACTATACTGTTTACAGCCTATAACAGGGGTGGCCAAGCTCTTTAATAGTCGAACCATTTTTCAATTTTTCGCGAACTGCAACTAAATACGTATTTAAAAGGTATAAAAAAATTTTTTACGGAATTTATATTAATTGAAAACATATAAATAAAAGTACAAAATATGTGCATTGAATTTAAATATTAAACATTAAGCTCATTTATATTACTTCTCTTGATAATTCTTCAAAATTTGGTGAATGATTGGTGACAGCACTTCTCCGTAATTCTTTGAGATGCTGGTTAGTTAATACTGATCGGTTTTTGGATTTCACGAATTTTCAAGTGGAATAAAATTATTCACAGAAGTACGTTGTTCCGAATATTGATGCTCGCTCATTAGATGCGTTCTTAACGTCTAGCTTTTGTATACTTTTTTGAACACTAAAGTTCCGAAAACTTTTCACTGTAGAAAAGTCTAAACCTGTGCATTTCAATATTAATTGCAAACAGTTCACATATTTTTCTTAATCACACTATTCTAAATTTCAGTTGTTGAGAAAAGTAACTGTTGTAAGTTTTGTTTTAAAGTCTTTCCCACCAGAGGGCTAAAATCATGTGTTGTAAAACAATATGAAATAATACTGAGCGCCGGATGTAAAGCATCGGCTTCGATTAAGATAATTTTGTGAGAATTTTTTTCATAATTCAGTGAGAATTCACCCGATTAGACATACGATGCTCACTATGTGCTCTTGCTCACCGAAGCCTATCAATTAAAACGTATTAGCGTTTTATATAACATGGATTAGCCATATGATGCTCACTACGTGCTCTTGCGCGCCGAATCCAATCAATTAAAAATGAAAACTGTTGCCAGCGCGAGAAGAGAAATATCATCGGTTTTATTGATACATACATACGTACGTATTAGCGTTTTATATAATACTAGGAGGCTTCGCCCCCTGCTCGCTGGCGCTCACCAACCCCCGGAACTGCTTTCGTAGTTCATTTCGGATCGCTTCGCCATCCGATGCTCGCTTTGCTCGCTCATTGGACAGGCTCTTAACGTCTAGCTTTCGTATACTTTTTTGAACACTGAAGTTCCGAAAACTTTTCACTGTAGAAAATTCTAAACCTGTGCAGTTCAATATTAATTTGAAATTGCAAACAGTTCAAATATTTTTCTTAATCACGCTATTCTAAATTTCAGTTCATATGATGCTCACTACGTGGTCCTGCACGCCGAAGCCTATCAATTAAAACGTATTAGCGTTTTATATAATATAGATTAGCCATATGATGCTCACTACGTGCTCTTGCGCGCCGAATCCAATCAATAAAAAATGAAAACTGTTGCCAGTGCGAGAAAAGAAATATCATCGATTTTATTGATACATACGTACGTATTAGCGTTTTATATAATACTAGGAGGCTCCGCCCCCTGCTCGCTAACGCTCGCCAACCCCCGAGAATTGCTACGCAATCCTATGTGGTTCACGCCGTGAACCATGGCTCGCTGCACTCTCTCGCCAATGAACACAATGTTCTAGCACAAAGACATAATATATTATCATCAAAGACATAGTATTTTATCATCAAAGACATAGTATTGTACTTATGTAGAAGAATTCTACCAATGTTTTTATTGGCTTTTAAAAAAGTATATTAGCTATTTAGATTGTACATGGTGAAAAAATCAAAACATTAGCTAAATAAGAAACATATTAGCAAAATAAATTATCAAATATTGCTTCACTAATATTCTGCATTTTAAAGCGTGAAAATTCAATGCGTAAATAAACGCGAAATATAAAAAAATTCAATGCATTCAATACAAACACTTAAAACGTTTTTTAGACGTTTAGGTAGCTCCCAGTAGAAAAATATCAATTCAACAGCGGCCTTTTAAAGCATTCTCACTTCAATTAATTAATTAATTCCTAATTGAGTTTAAATTAAATATTGTCATGTTTTTAGTGCATGAATCTGAATTGAACAACTGATAATGCTCACTCTGGTTATTGTTATCTGGTTGCTCACTACGTGCTCTTGCGCGCCGAATCCAATCAATTAAAAATAAAAACTGTTGCCAGCGCGAGAAAGGAAATATCATCGGTTTTATTGATACATACATACATACGTACGTATTAGCGTTTTATATAATAAGATAGATTGTAATTCGTGGTCTCTTACGCTCTAGTGTCCAACGAAAAAATATCTTTCTGAGTTGTATCTACTAAAAAAACTGCACTCTCTTTTACTTGCTCAATCAGTCATGATATTTATCACTAAGGCCCGGATTTTGATGACATTTGCATTTTTTTGCATTTGTGGACATTCTTTGTCCTTTATAGCATTTTTTGAGATTTATAGGGCATTTTCTTTAAAATTTTAAAGCATTTTTTAAATTTTTTTTTTTTAATTTTTCTAATTTTTATTATTTTTTATAATTTTTTATTATTACACTGGCTTCCAAACAATGAAGAAAATTTCTAGAATATTAACAGGTGAAGCAACATCTTTTCAAATTGAAGAAGAATTGTCAGTAAGTGTGACCGTCCTTTTCAAGTACGCACCAATAACATCAGTAGACGTTGAAAGAAGCTTCTCCAGGTATTAAAATTTGCTTTCAGACAAGAGACGCTCGTTTACATTTCAAAATATTAAAAAAAAATTAATAATCCACTGTAATTCTGATATTTAGTAATATTATGAGATGGAAGTTGTTTTATTAATTTAAGTTTCTATACAAAATGAAAATGTTTTGGAGTCAATATATTTTCCTTTTTGTTGTTGTTATTTTTGGATATAAAACATATTTGTCAAACTTTAATGAACGTAGAACAAGTATTGCATTGCTTTATATTTTTTGAAACGACTCATAATAATTTTAAAGAGTAAAACATTATTTTAGTTCAATATTTTAACTTCTATTTAATTCATGTCATAAGGCATTTTTAGCGCAATTTTCGCATTTTAAGGGCATTTTTTGCACTTTTAAGGGCATTTTTTGCAGTTCATAAGGGCATTTTTTGCACTTTTTAAGGGCATTAATTGAGATTTTTTAGGTCATCAAAATCCGGGCTCTATTTATCACATTTACCATTACGATTTGGGAATTATGCAAACAAACCGGTCAATCTGATAAATTTTCAAAAATTTATCAAAATTATTAAATTTATTGATGATTATGCATAATTACCGATTATTATATATAATCACCAGTTTATTACTTTTATCATAACATATGCAATACTCTGCAATAATAGAAGAGACAATTTCAGTTTTTAACCCACTGGCAGTGGTTCAGCAGTCTTCATCTGCAGTCTCCTCCGCATAGCAAAACCGTTTTTTTTTTTTTTTTTAAATATTAGATAGAAACATTCTTCCAGTTATTTCCCTCAAAGGTCAGTGGGTTAATTTATTTTTTAAGAGAGCGACAATAAATTATTACGAAAGAAAAGAAGAATTTCTGCCCAGTAAGCTTTTGAATGACATTAGCTTTTACAAAACAATTTTTTCCCCTTTTCTTTGAATTCTTATTGAAGAGATTTAGATTTTTGTGTAGGCAAACTTATCATAAAATAGTAACCATGCAAACATTTTAATCAACTGAGAAAACTATTCAGACTATTTAATTTTTACTATTTAATCACACGCTATGACGTAGTTAGGGAGTTTTTGTCATCTATTTTCCCCTAAGTAATCCCCATTCTATAAAAAGCAAAGTACACTAATTGACTCTGCGATATTAAAATACTTTAATGAAGAATGTTTCGTATTCCTCTAATGCCGTATTAATATAACAGGGATTTTCTTGTTGTGTAGAATATGATGTTTGGCACATAGTCGGGGACTGTTTGTTTCTGCAGAAATCGAATAACGTGGGATTCATTTTGGTTCTTAAAATATTAACATTTGATAGCCGTTACATCAGATTTCGATAAAAAATATGCTGTTGTTTTTTTAAATTTCGAATTCTTTCATCAAAATTGCACTACGAAATTCTTGTCAAAAAAAAAAGTTTATTTAAAAAAAAACTTATACGCAGCAAAAAAATTCCATATATTTTTTAAAATTTTTAAAATCGGACGTCTGAAAAGTGGAACGAAATTGTATGGTTTTTAGAAACCAATATAACTATATTTAATGGAATATAATTAGTGATATATTATTCTTAATTACTTTCTTTTACGTGTTTGAATGTTTTTAACTCCTAAACACCACATCAGCATTTAAAACTAAAATCCTTGGCCCCCTAATATCATTCGTATTAAAAATTGCGAATATATTGATGTTTTAAAATAAATACTGTAGGAACTCAATTTAACAAAGTCGCTAAATCCCGATAAGAAGTTCCTTATATGGAAAATTCGTTAAATAAAAAATCGTCATTTGAAATACTTACACAACACAAAACAGGTTTTAAATTCATAAACGCTCGATATAATTAAAATAGCAATTGATACACGTTTATCTTGTAAATTATTATCGAATTGTTTCAAATGATTTTTCATATGAACCATTTCCTCATATGAAGGTTTATTAATTTCTTCATCATTTCTGTCTTTATATTCTTCTTCCTCACAATTTACTGCAGTATTCTTTTTATTCTTGACATGGTCCTAAATATCCGATTCAGTTAATGTTTCTGTGGTTACAGCTTCAGAATCAATAAAAAGAAAATCATTAATCAGTACATTATCGTTCATTTCGTGGCTCTCAGCTGTACACACCTTTTTTTTAAAGATCTGACTAAGAATCCATCCGCTGACTAAGAATCCATCTTTAGCAAAAATTGCTACGAATAGTACGATCAGTAACATCATAGTTCCATACTTTAGAAAATTCTGTTACGCTTTCTCTAAAATTTATTTTTGGCATGGAAAAGTTTGTTAAATAGAAAATTCACTTCGCTATTTGGAAGTTATTTTACGTAGAAATTTCCAAATATTTCTTGGTAGGACGGGATAGCCTGGTTGGTAGAACACTGGGCCCATGTTCAAGAGTTCGTGGGTTCTATCCCAGCCGGCCGAAGCCTACCCGTAACGTGTCAAGCTATATTTAGAAACAGTTCTTCGGTTTATTAAAAAAACGTTTATTTCACACCACAACAAATACAGTAACAAATATAAAGTACCCGTAACGGGATAGTTAAATCTTATAAAGCAAACTAGATAAAGTGCCCGTAACGGGATATATGAAAACTCCAATTCCACAACAGCAACTCTCTGTTGTTCTAAAAAGGTCTTCTAATTTTATCGTCTGCTTTTATTTTATTGTTCATGTCTTTATGTGTTTAGTTTATTTTATTTATGCTTTTGCTAGCCCGTTATTTTTTAAAAATATTTTTAGACTTTATACCGTGCAGTAAATGGTAACTGATTCGCGTCGAATCTGTCGAGTCGCAAAATCCACCATGTTCCCATAACAAATCAATGCCTCTGGGGGTACGGATCCGGGAGTTCCCTTGTCCTCTGGATTGGTTCAAAATTACAAAGCTGCGGAGTGAAACATTAGTAGTCGTAAACACAAAATTAGGTCGACTGTTCAACGACGGATATAAAAAAAAAAGTTCTTGGTACCCCGAAAAAAATCGTCCAACTGTTCTTCAAAGATCAAAAGTGAGAATGTTCCTTATACGAAAGATGTAATAAAAGTGAAATTCATTCTAAAATATCTTAAATTGTTCGAATACATAAACATCACGGTGATAATAATTCCTTGAACATAAATGAGAAACTTGTAAATATTATTTTTTTACTTCCTGAAAATAAACATTTTTTAATGATATTTCTGCTTAAACTTCAGAAACAGCAAGACATATGAAAAAATGAATAATTCTTGACATTTACATTTGTCTCTAGGGTTTGTTATGCATTAAATTCTTCCAAAGAAGGAACTCATTTATGCAAAAGGATGACTCCTTAATTGAGCAGCTAGTAGGTCGCGACCGTTGCTTCTGAATAATAGCTGTGCTCATCCCCTACGAAATTTTATCTGCAAAGAAGCAGCCGCAAAGCTCGAATGGGATTGGCTAAGTCATTATTTACATAAATTTTAATTTTTACCATCAGGTTAGCGGGCAGTCATGGAGATACGACTTCAGAATATTAATTTTAATTATCTTTACCGCTTTTGAACAGTTAGATTAAAAACGAATACTCTTCGGTCGAAGTGTATAAAATTAAAAACACATAAAAATAACTAAATAAACTGCGATAAGATGAAAAAAGTAATTTGTTTATACTAGCCTCATTGACTTTAAATGAACGCTGTATTTTATATTTTTTGTAGGCGACACAATTAACTCCTGGAGCGGAAAACTTGATTCTTGATAATAACATCGTTCATCAAAATTATAAATGAAAGTTTATTTTTAAAGTTACTTTTAGAATCATTTAGATACAGAGTTGATTTATATTTTGCAAAATATAACACTTGGATGATAAGTTTAACGAATCGTTCGAGAAAATTTTTTTCCTAAAAAAAATTTATACATTACCTTTAGTTTGGTTTCACTTTCATAGTTCAAAATTTTTTCTAGTTTGCAACTTTTTAAATTTTTTGCCGATATATTAATCGAATCCAAACAAAGCAAATACTACAAAAAATTCTTTTTTGCTTAATTTCATATTGATTGAATAAATAGACAACAAACAATGTATATAAATTTTTATCTAGTACTATTTTTTGCCTATATATTAATAAAATCCAAACAAAGCAAATACTACATAAAATCTTTTTTCATGAAATTCTATTAATTGAAAGAAAAGATAGCAAACAATGTATATTAATTTTTTTATAATACTATTTTTTGTCGATATATTAGTCAAATCCAAATAAAGCAAATACTAGAAAAAAGTATTTTTTGCTTAAAATTCTAGCGATTGAAAGAATATATAACGATGTATATTAATTTTTTAATAGTTCAAAATCTCAATTAGCTATTAAATTGTACATATTTTTAATATAAAATATACAGAACATATTTTTGAAATCCTTGTCATAAAAAACAGTTTTCGATTGAAAAGTTACTATTAGAAACATAAAAACCACATATCACGTCTTTCTTTCTTTTTGCAGTCAATCAGGTTTTCAGTTTCATCAACCTCAATAAGGATGCGTTAGATCGTGATAGCTCGTGATATAGAATTATTTTTAATAAGATGTATATGAAATTTATTTTTAATCGAAATTGTTTATTGATGACTAAAAGTTTTCTCAAATCCTACACATAACATAAATTTAATTGCAGGTCATTATTTGTAAATGTAAACTCACATCTAAACTTCAACAACTGAGGTCTCAAAAAAAATTTTTTTCAATGAGCCGGGATGGATCAGGGGATAGAGCATTCGTCTTCCAATGAGGTGAACCGGATTCAAATCCCAGCGGTGGCTGGTCGATACGAATTCCTCCTCCGGCTTGCACTGACCAAAGTGCTGACGTAAAATATCCTCAGTAGAAGACGGATCATGGGTTAAAGTCCCCTTGCCGTGAGGCTAACCGTGAGAGGTTCTCGTGGTCTTCCTTTCAATGTAACGCAAATGCGGGTGAGTTCCATCAAAAAGTCCTCCAAGAAGGAAAGTTTTTCCCAATACTTGATCCAGGAGATCCCTTGTCTTCAGGATAGGGTTCAAAATGACAAGTCTACGGTGTTGAACAATAGTAGTCGTGAACTCAAAATTGAGTCTGCTGTTCAATGACTGTTATAAAAGTAATAAGGCGTACTAGCCAGCGAATTCCGAGAGAAACACATTTAACATATAGCATATTAACATATAATTATATTTGAAGAGATGAATACAGCAGAAAATATCTGGAAGTTATTGTAAAACTTTATGTGTGGAGCTGAAATATTTCATTCTGAGCAGTATCCCAACATAAGATGTTCAAAAGTGAATCGAATGGACAAGATTCATTTTATTTTGAACATTTCTACCTTTGTTAAGATAATTTTTACATGCGCTTAAATTAAAAATGTTTTGAATGAACAAAAATAAAAGTGTTGGGAATTATTAAAATTTATCTTCTATTTAAAATCATAATAATATATTCAACGCTTTTTTTTTTCTACTTGGATGAGCTTTCATATGATGTCAACTCCTCTGCTTTTTACCCAGCGGAATTGTAGATAAGGCCATTTTACTCTGCATGAACACTACTTCCATGCTCATGTTCGAAAGTTAAAAAGGGTGTATACGTGTACTAACCTTAGGGAAAAATCTGTATGTTTGACAATGCCTAATTTTTTTTCTGATACAATTTTTTTATAAAAACATTTCTATAGCTTATTCTACATTAGAACAACAATTTTGAATTCATTCAAAAAACTAAAATATATTGGAGTTTTACTTTTTCAGAAAAAAATAAATGCAATTTTAAGTATCTTTTATTAAAACATACTTCGAAAAACTTTTAAATTTACAAAAAAACGCGAAATATACAAAATGACTAATTATATTTAAAAATGAAACTATTTACGTTATTATGAATATTACATTTATATCGTATTTATATTTTGTGGTTAAATTTTCCTTTTTTTAATTAGTTTTTATAAATTTTTCACGTATATCTAGCGTTGGTTTTGGTGGATTATTAACAATTCTTTCAAAATATTTCGAAACTAAATAGTAATTTTAAGTGAAAATAAAATTCTCGTCAATTGAATTTACGTATTTGCATATTTCCTATTTTATATATTTGAGTGCTCTTTTCGAGAAACATTTTTCTCAAGAAGAAAATCTTTTAAAAATAAAGGAATGCTTTTTATTTTGAGGTGAAAAAAATGCTGAATTGAAAAAAGAAAGAAAAAAAAATTAAGGATTGCTTAAATAGACATTCATATATTTGTTTGTAAAAAGAGTATGTTTCGAATGAAATGGCTAAAAAGTAATTAGAAAAATTAATGACTTCAATAAATTTTTCGTTAAATTGTCTGAACTAAAAATTAATTAAATTTGTTTTCTTTTTTTCATTTTATTTAAACTTGGAAAGAGAAACATTTGAGAATATAAGTTTTTTGCTACAAAAAATTGAATAAAGAAACTCATTTTAAAATGTTTTTGATCAAATATTATGTTATTTTGTTCTTCCAAAATTAGTTACTTACTTAAAAAAATACGACTTTTAGTTTTTATTTTATGAGCTTTCATTTTAATCTTTAAAAAAAAATTCATTCTCTTTTATACTTGCCATCTAAGTCATATATAAGAAGGAAATTTCCTTCGTGAAAATTCTTTAATAAATTCTCGACAGCACTTTGTACGCAACAGATGGTCTACAACCATTACTGTCGATGCATTGAACGGAGAAAAAAAGTTATATGATATGATTTTAAAAGAATATCCAAAAATCTTTTGCTATCACCATCTTTAAAACAATATATGTTTAAACGTCATTGACCAGTAAATTATTTAGTTTGTATTAAGCGGTATTTTTATAAAATTCCTACGATAAATTCCCTTAAATTTGATGAATAAGTGGTGACAGGACTTCCCAGTAATTCTTTGAGATGCTGGTTAGTTTATACTGATCGGTGTTTGGATTTCATGAATTTTAAAGTGGAATAAAATGATTCACATAAGTACGTTGTTCCGAATATTGAAATAATTCGACAAGCAACCTTTTTTAATGCAGGATATTTCGATTCTGGTACAAATTTCCAAAATTCAGTAATCGACTTATATTTTCATTGCAGAGCTTGATCTTCATGCATCTCTATTAATTCTAATTCTCCAGATGCTTTTTGTGTCATAATTATATCAGAAATGGAAAACTCTCCTTGAATTGAACAACGTTGCACTTAGTCTTTCATATTTGTTCTCAGTAATTTAGGACATTTTGAAACACATAAGAAATGATAATATTTTTTTTAAATATAATAGCACAAAAATGAAAAAGGAACACATTTATCAAGAGCCACAAATAATCCTTCAAAGAGCTGCATGTGGCTCGCGAGCAGCAGGTTGGCCACCCGTGATATATATATATATATATATATATATATACACTCAGAATAACAAATCACTTCAGCAGTGCAGTAAGAACGACACTTTAAAACCCTCTTGTTACACTCAATTTGCGCTTTTGTTTTCATCTTTTGTTTTCTTATTTTGGCAATCTTTCTGCGAAAACATTTTTAAATCATTCATGAAAAATAACCGTCCATGTAAGTTGTTATGATTTTGCTACTCGCTTTATAGTCCCTTTTTAATGTTTTTTCTTTTTATTTTATTTTATTATCTGTTTTTACATGTTATTTTTACTTTTTATGATCTATTTTATTTGTAGTCATTTTATAAAAATTTTTTTTGAGTGCTCCTCACACTATTGTATTAATATATTTTGCTTTGGCTTTATTGATACAATATCAGAAAGCACTCTGTTTTGCGGATATAATCGTGTGGGCTGAAGAAAAGATTATATCTTTTTTTTCCGGTTTTTTAATTAACATTTATTTATTTTTTTTTATTTATTTTTTTAAATAAAATGTTGTTTGTTATTTCTTTTTACTCATTATTTCCCACCCCCTTTTTTTTCATATGTCTATAATTTTTCTTTGCTTTATTCTACATTTTGAACTTATCTAATGACTGCTGTTTACTTGCACCTTAAGCGCAATAAATGAAACTTATTGTTTTTCTTAACTTTCTTAGTGTTTTTTTGTATTTATTTATTTATTATATATATATATATATATATATATATATATATATATATATATATATATATATATATATATATATATATATATATCTTACTATATATAAAATTCTAATGATGGTGTCGCAGTTTTCCATTGTTGTCAGTGCATTTTTATTGGCCAGAAAATCACGTGGTGTGATCCAGTTTTTCCTCATTCGTCTCCTTATTGTTTTGGTTGTAGTCAGCATAAAATTAATAAAAGTCATGCTTTTCTTTAAATATTTTTGAATTCCTAACTTCAAGTTATTTTCCTGTACTGCTATTATTACGCTTTTAATTCAAGAGTTTAAAACTAAGAGAATTGCTGTTTTCTTATTAGTATTATAATGTAAATCTGCCTTACATTTTAAGATAAAGTTATTTAGAAACGTGGTCTAACAATTATTATTTTTGAGCAAATAACATTAATATACTGTTATAAATTACAGTTAAAGAGATCTGTTAAATGATTTAGAACTTAACGATCAGCTACATGCACAATGAGATGCAGGCAACAACAAAAAAGTTGCTAATCTATCCTTCCGTTTGGTAAGCGAAAATATTAAATTAAATATGTGAACTCATCAAATTTGTTTCAACAATATAACATTATAACAATATAAATGTTATTTTAAAAAAATGATTACTTAGAAAAATCACTTCTTTTTACCAATAGATCTAAATATCTAATATCTATAATTCTCTTACGTGGCTCCCAAATTTTGGCTGTATTTCTTTTCCGCCGGTGGCAACGTTTGCTTTGTTTTGTTTACGTTACTATTTCTGTTACACGGCGAATCGACCCATGATTTCCGCTAAAAATGTCACATGCCAAATCTATCTGAGGTGACTCAACATATAGCGCTTTTAAAAACGGAAACTGAAATAACCAGAGAGCATCAGCTGCGGCAATCTCATACTATTAAGCTAGGCAGAAGTGAGTAGTCTTTGTCGATAGATCTCTATTTTAGTATTTTGTCGAAAGCGCTTTTTTTCGCGAATTTATATATGACGAATTTTGATTTATATCACGAATTATACTATAGCACATTTCTAATAGGTTTAACAAATTACATGTCATTTATTTGAATTCAAATTTATTTTAATGACTTAGTATTTATTAAAAAGATGTAATTTTTTTACATGGATTTGAATGATTGTTTTGAATTCTTAGAATTTTGTGCATTCGCAATGTACCTAAGTTAGTAGCGAGCGAAGCGATCTTGGTACGCGAAGCAAACCATATAAGATTGCGTAGCAATTTTCGGGGGTTGGCGAGCGTTAGCGAGCAGGGGGTGCAGCCCACTAGTATATATATATATATATATATATATATATATATATTACGATCAATATGTTTATCTGTGACTGCGTCTCTGTCCTCCTCCTGCTGTCACAACAGAATTGTGCATACACTCGACTGCTAATAGCAACACGAGTGACTATTCTACCGTGAACTTAGTACAGCTCTCACGACAAACACTCAAAATTCCGTGAACTTAATACAGCTCTCACCACAAGTGTTCAAAACCAGTTGAACTTAATCTCTCAGCTCCCCCGGTCTTTCGCAAATACGGCAATGAGTGGTATTCGCTCATGGAATTCTACCCCTATTAAAATTCTGGTGTTGGAGTATTTTGGCGTAACTACCTCTACGATTATTAAGCATCCACCTACAAGTATATAAGTCACTCTAACTCGATTCAATCAAGCGGTACCTTCTGATAGTTGAAGGTTGTCCATAACTGTTCTCCCCACAGAATATTCCACTTTTTTGTAAGGCTGGGATGTGACCTAACCCAAGTCAAAATTCTTGATCAGAACATTTTGATGGTTCATGCTGGTTTCAGTGCGATTCATGATGGTCCGACATCTGGTTTTTTAAATGTCAGCAAACTTCCATCATTCTGTGGAGGAAATTGCTACTTTTATACTATGATGGTTAACCATCGAGAGAAGTTTGATTCTCATGAACTAGCAATCCTTGATGGTTCATAATAGTTCCCACTATGCATTCCCACGATAATATAATGTGAATTTTTGCTGTTTCTCAGGAATATACCATCTAAACAATTAGTTTATTTTTTATGTTGGCCCATCATAAATCGGTCCGAATTCCAACGTTGGAATGATGGTTCCAACATTGGATTTCTACGATACTTTGATTAAAATTTTTGATGGCACGAACAAGTTGCTATCCTTATATTGGTCCATCATAAATCAGTCCGAACTCCTACATCGGGGTGATGGTTATTTATGTTGGTTGCCATCAAAAAATATAATGGCTCATGATGGAATTATTGATGGTTACCATCAAGATTATGTTGGTCCAATAATGGAAAACTATCAAAAATGTTGACTTTAAATCCCACCTTACGAGTTAATTTTGAATATTACACACATAAATCTAAACATTAATTTAGCGGATTAAGTTATAAGTAGTTGAATAAATAAATAATTAAATATAATCTTTGAAACGACCAGACTTTCTTCATAAAATTAAACTCTCCTCTTGTTCATGTATTCTGCATAATTATTTATAAGCAAAGTGTAACTCATAATAAGATTTGTCCTTTTTTAAAAAAAAAAAATAAAAAAAGAAAGAGTGGCTCCTTACTTCTTGAGAAATATAAACGAACAAGACTTAAATTATTTCACAAACACCATCTCGCTGCGGTAAAATATTTTAAAGCAATTAAATTCCAATTTAAGCCATTTAACGTAAAAATAATAACTCTCACCGCTTCTAAATTTAATTTAAAAGAGTTTCTTGGTTGGTATTTTTTTTTTTTGAGAAACAAGAAGTTAAAAACCACACATGTTGTTATCTGTTGTGGAGACATTTTTCGCCGCCGCTGGAAAAACATCCATGTTGTTACAGTCAACTTATTTTTCTAGCCAAAATAGAGACTGTGTGGACATCGATGACTCACTTGGCTTCTTTATTTGCTTTAAGTTTCGGAATTTTGAAAATCTAATTAGTAAGGATTTTGTTCCGACGAAGATTTTTCTTAAAAACATCTGCTAATTGAGGCATGTTTTATTTGCTCTTTCTTACCCTAAACATCTAATAAGGGAGAAAAAAAAAAGGTAGATAATCTTGTAAAGCTAAAGAAGACGAGGTTAGCAGATAAAAATGAAAGAATTGAAAAAAAACTAAACTGATTCGTTTTATGTGAAATAATTGATTCGTGTTGCATCAGCGGATCCCTTTCTTTGAATTAATAATTTATTGTTCTCGAAAACGGAATCTTAACGCTAAACATACCAGAACTGATCAAATGACCGTTTAAGAACTTTTGCATCAGAAATGCGCTTATCATCTCATCGTTTTTTCACATTTGACTTCATGACTCTTTCTAACAATAATACGAGGGTTGCTATTTATATTTCTGGCCTTGGCAACTGTAAGTGTTGTTAGGCGACCGCAGTCGATTTTAATCGAAAGTTTGATATTTTTAAACATAAATTCAACAGACTATTTACCATTATAGCTTCATTTGTGCTGTTGACAGTAAATTGAAAAGTTCTTCTCTTTCAAAAAATGGAATTGAATCGTGAACATTTTCGTGCCATTATTTTTCATAACTTTCGACGTGGATTGTCAAAACAAGAGTGCTTCGATGAACTTAATTCTTTATTCAGCGATAAAGCGCCATCCTACAGCACTGTAAAAAATTGGTATAACGAATTTAATCGTGGTCGATGTTCGATCCAGGACGAATCCCGTGCAGGTCGTCCAAAATCCGTTGTTGTGCCAGAAAAGATCGATGCTGTGCGTGAACTGATAAAGCAAGATCGTCATGCGACATACCGTGAGATAGAGGCGTCTTTGGACATTAGTATGACTAGCATCAATAAAATATTGCATGAACATTTGAGCGTAAAAAAAATTTGTTCGCGTTGGATCCCGCATAATCTGACAAACGCTCAAAAAACGCTCAAGGTACATCAAAGGCTGTGTATAACATCTACACAGGTGACAGATCATGGATCTATGCATATGAGCCGGAAACAAAACAGCAATCAACTGTATGGGTCTTCCAAGACGAGGCAAAACCAACAAAAGTTGTTCGAGGAAGAAGCACATCGAAACAAATGATTGCCTGTTTCATCGGCATTAACGGTCATGTGGCAACAGTGGCGTTAGAGCAACGCAGGACGGTCATTTCTGAATGGTACACGACCATTTGTTTGCCAGAACTCATCGGAGAAATTCGAAAAAAGCAGAAGAACAGGCAAATAATTCTTCATCATGACAATGCGCGCTCTCACACATTGACTCAAACAAAGGCATTTCTGACGGAGCGAAAGATCGAACTGATGGGTCATCCGCCGTACAGCCCTGATTTGGCACCCAATAACTTTTTCTTATTCCCACACATCAAAAATAAATTACGTGGACAACGATTTTCGACCCCCGAAGAAGCGGTTGATGCATTCAAAACGCATGTTTTGGAGTTACCTCAATCGGTCTGGAAAAAGTGCTTTGAAAATTGGTTCAAACGCATGCAAAAGTGTATTGATCATCATGGAGAATATTTTGAAAAACAATAAAACCAATTTCGATCCTACATATATGTTTTTTCATTATTTGGCCAGTAATATAAATAGCAACCCTCGTACACAGTTAATATTCTATTATTATTCTTTTCTTTTGTTTCTTTCGAATAATACGTGTCGTATACCTATTTTTACCACAACCAGTCATTTGACCGGAAGAAAAATGTCGTGCTTTATAATGGTGATTAGAAGAGAAATGACGATGTAATGCGTGTTCAACGTATTGCAGTCGATGGGTTGTACATTTCTGCAAAGACTGTTGAGTAGTTAGTTCAATCAGATTAACTGTCAATTCAAATTTCAAGAAAGTACCTGAAATTTTAGATTGGCATTTTTATGCTATTTTTCCTGCAAAAACTAAATGTTTTGGCGTTTTTGTGCCATTTTTTGCGACAAAAACTAAATTTTTTGGTACATGAGTAGCTTATATTTTATTTTGATAGCTTAACTTTTTCATTTCTAACTAACTGTTAGCTTTTATCCAGAAAAATGTCGTAACTATCAAGACAGCACAAATTCGCAAAAGAAATAATATTAAATATAAGAATAATTACAAAATTGTAATTCTTCTATATTCTTATAATTATAAGAATTATAGAAATAATAACAAGTAGAAGAAATATGTTTTCGGAAAATGTACACTGAAAATACCCTGTATATGGGGCAATCCATACAAAATTTACAACCATGATACAAAAATGATATAAATTTCTTTTTTTTATTGTTCTTTATTGAAAATAAATCGACACGTATTTTTGCGTTTTTGCTTAAATTGCATATTTTTGACTATACGAATTTTTGAAAATTTCGCTTTTTTGAGAGCACGACTTTGCTAGTTATTTTTTAACGTATTGCCATCCAACAACAAAAATATTTAAATGCACTTTCTTGAAGTGATTTTTCTCTAATTTTTAGAAAATTAACATTAAAATATAAAATTTTTTGTTTTTGACAAAAAAAAAATTCATTTTTTGAAGAAAACAATTTTTTTTTGCAATTTGAATATCTTTGATTTTTTTTTATTTCGACAGTGTGAAGTATAATCAATAATGATATTAATTCCAAATTTTTGGAATGGTAAGACACTTTGTTCGAAAGATATAAACAAAACAGTGACGGCGCGCACTCCGCGTATGTATGTAGAATATGGCTCGACTGTTCTCGAACTCATCCGTTACCTACTAAACTAGAGCGCGGCGCTACTAAACTAGATGACTTAAATAGAAGTAAAAATATTGAACTAAAACAATGTTTCAAAAAATATAAAGCAATGCAATACTTGTTCTACGTTCATTAAAGTTTGAAAAATATGTTTTATATCCAAAAATAACAACAACAAAAAGGAAAATATATTGACTCCAAAACATTTTCATTTTGTATAGAAACTTAAATGAATATAACAACTTCCATCTCATAATATTACTAAATATCAGAATTACAGTGGATTATTAAATTTTTTTTTTAATATTTTGAAATGTAAAAAGAGCGTCTCTTGTCTGAAAGCAAATTTTTAAACCAGGAGAAGCTTCTTTCAACGTCTACTGATGTTATTGGTGCGTACTTGAAAAGGACGGTCACACTTACTGACAATTCTTCTTCAATTTGAAAAGATGTTGCTTCACCTGTTTATATCCTAGAAATTTTCTTCATTGTTTAGAAGCCAGTGTAATAATAAAAAATTATAAAAAATAATAAAAATTAGAAAAAATTAACAAAAAATTTAAAAAATGCTTTAAAATTTTAAAGAAAATGCCCTACAAATCTCAAAAAATGCTCTAAAGGACAAAGAATGTCCACAAATGCAAAAAATGCAAATGTCATCAAAATCCGGGCCTTAATTAATAACATATCTTTAGTAGACAGCATTTTATTCCGCTGATGTTTACCAGAATCCCAAAAAGTTAGGTGATATACTTTCAGTATTCGGTTTACCCAAGTTAAAATGTTTGACGGTTTTCCATTGATGGTCAATATAATCTTGATTTCAACCATCAATAATTCCATCATAAGCCATTATATTTTTTGATGGAAACCAATATAAGTAACCTTCACCCCAATGTCGGAATTGGGATTGATTTATGATGGTCCAACATGACAGTAGCAATTTGTTGTCATGGTTACTTCATGTTGAACCATGGTTCAACATGAACTCGGTATTCGGTTTAGTAAAGTGAACATCAATTTAAATGTCATTTTAAGGCACCTAGTGCAGGGCCGGATTAACCTATAGGCACACTAGGCACGTGCCTAGGGCCTACGAAATTCAGGGGCCTACGAAAAACTTGAGAGAAAAAAATTTTTAAAAAAAATCAAACGTAGTGGAATCAGAAAAACAGTTTTGTTTTTCTGATTCCACTGCGTTTGATTTTTTTTCTTTTCACGATAAATTTCGCACTCAATAAATTCTTTTTATTCATAAAGTTTATCATTAGGTTTTTTTTTTTTTAAATTCCGTTGATCTTGCCTTGTTCCGGGTTTTAATATTTATGCTAGTGCCTTTTTTAACTATCGTTTCGGTTCGATAATTTTCAAGTGTTCTGATTTAGATTAATAAGTTTTCCTTTTATTTTATTGTTCCCCCCCCCCCGTTTAATTAGGTATGAAATATATTGCGTTATTTAATCATTGGTTTTGTTTATATAAGTTAATTTAGGAATTGTAATTATTTTTAAAAAATAAATATGAGAATTTTGTATTTTTTAAACTTGTTTTTCTTGTCTAAACTTGTAAATTTTTTATTCTTTTAAATGTTATATTTCTAACATTTTTGTTTTCTCTTTAAAGTTAGGAGTACCTTTCTTTTTTCTCTTACTTCATGCATTACACTTGTCGGTATTGCAGATAAAGTTCGATAAACAAATTCGCAAATTAAAATCCATATTAATAAAAGTGTAAAAAAAAAATATTCAAGAAAATTTCAGCATATATTTTGAAAAGAGGGGAGGAGTGGGGGAAGGAGGGGAGGGCCCAAAAACGGCAATGCCTAGGGCCTACGAAAGGTATAATCCAGCTCTGTGCCTAGGGCCTACGAAAGGTATAATCAGGCTCTGACCTAGTGTAAAAGTAGTTTTCATTGAACTTCGAAAGCTTTGAAGAAATAGATTTCGATAGTAGAAGAGAGAGAAAATTAAACGTTACTGTAGAAGCCCCCCTCTCCAGAAGCCTTTCAAAATCATTATTTATTGTTGATTTTTTTTAAAAGAAAGTAAGGAAAACTAAAAGTGCTACAATTAATGCAAGTGATTGCTTGCTTTTTTATTTAAAAAAATGTAAAATTAAAATGTTGAATTAGAGAGAAAGCGATTGCAGAAATGTTGTTATTGTAGTTCATTTACGTCACACTAGAGCTGCACAATGGGCTATTGGCGACGATCTGGGAAACATCCCTGAGGATAATCCGAAGACATGCCATCACAATTTTGATCCTCTGCAGAGGGGATGCCACCTCCGTGTCGGTAGTCCGACGAACTGCACGCGAAGTCGAGCACTTTACGGTAGAACAGTTTAACACGAACCCATACTGCACACCCTCGGTCCCTACGCAGACTAATCCAAGTGGTCAGACCACCCCCACTCTGACCGCAGCCAGTGATGCTTGACTTCGGTGATCTGCTGGAAACCGTGACTCAATGATCAGTCCACTGCGAGACTTCAGAAATGTGAACAAAAAAATTTAAGAATACTTAAAATTGACTTTAAGTACACTGTTAAAAATTCCGAGCCACAAGGCACTAAAAATGGGATGTCATTTGCTGGCTTCATAAAATGGAGCTCATTGTTACATATCTTGCAATTTTCACTTGCTCCAAACATCAGTAAAAGGTTGCAACAAAAGCAGTTTTTTTTTTTTAAATACCATTTTTTTTTCTTTTATAAAAGCTAATGAAGGTAGATATTTTTAAAGTGCAAACTTGGCCTACACTTTTGCTATTTACCGAAACAAAACTCTTTACCATAAATAGGTAATTTTATGACAAATTTTATACCGCCAATCAAATTTAAAAAGTCAACATGAAGGAATTAAACTTTAATGAATGCACATAAAACATTTACCTAACTAAATAAGTTGATACTTGAAGCAACATGCATGAGTCGTCCCGATGCACCGAGACCAAGTTGCAAAGAAAACATGTCGTCGTTAACAAATACCGTTTAGTTTACTATCGCAGTCAAAATTTTGTGTATTTCACAAATTTTTATGGAGTCAGATGTACCAAGGAAGTATTTCTCTATCCTGTATCACAGTTTATGGTGTAGCTAAAATAAAATGATCTTTTATTTAACTGAGCTTTTGGATAATGAGGAAATTTGCATCAAATACAGGTTAGTGATTTATTTAAAAAAAGAAAATTTTCTCTATATAAAATGGTTATCTTTCAACATTTCCTCCAATCGAAATTGAGTTAGTTAATGATTTATATTATGTCATAATTAGGATATTTTGTAACATTGAGGCAGCTATTTGAAAGCTTAACCATCATGTTTTAAATTTTGTATTTAAATATTATCAAATTTATACTTAGAACTATAAAATCCCAGAAACACTCGAAAAAAATCGATTATTTACACTAATGCTCAGTTAGTTTGTAGTATAAATATAATCTACAATTAAATTTTGTATGCTTTATGGAAAAAATTTAAAAAAGCTCATAAAATTAATTTATTTAGAGCAGAAAAAGTAAAATAGGTTATGGCTCTCTGAACTGCTGTTCAATTTAAATTTACAAATGAGAGTTTTTTTTTACAGTGTATTGATGCAAAAATGAGTGTTGAAAAAAGCTTCAAAGATTGGTTCATAACGAATATTTATAATGGGTAAAATATTTGTAGTGGGTTAATAAAAGTTAGTGTTTAATTTGTTTTGCCAATGCTGGTGTTTAACATTTAAATAATAATCAGGCTCCAATATTAAATTTAAATAGCACCACTTTCGTAAAGGAAGGCTATCTCTCAATACTAAGAATTCGTAAAGACCACCGCTGTTTTGTTTGTTGTTGTTGTTTCTAATGCCACTTTCTACACGGGCAAGCCTGCTTGGTGAAACCGAGCAAATTTAACGCAGAGTGTGCGTTTCTTGTTTTTCAATGGCGCCATCTATGGCCAAGAATTCGACTTTTGCTACACCATACGTCGCACCCGTTTATAGGGTGGACCCATTCATACATCCATTCATTCATCCACAGATCGTAATTTTGACCTGAATCAGAGAACGATCGATCTCCAATCCAGTACCCCCAGAGGTATTGATTTGTTATGGGAACATGGAGGACTTTTGCTACTCGACAGATTTAACGTGCATCAGTCACTTCACTACACGGGGGAGTCTTCGGCCGGCTGGGTTCGAGCCCACGAACTCTCGGGCATGGGCTCAGCGCCCTACCAACCAGGCTATGACCGCTGTTTTAGGTGTTCAATACATTTTGAAGAATATGAAGTAAGCAAATTAACACACGGTTATTGGTTTGGAATTGCGAGCTGTTAAACTTAAAGAAACTACCATTCGGGTAGCTCTACTACCTGTTGAAATGCTTCTGCGAAGTTAATTACAAAGTTAACAACAAAGTTAATTACAAAATTGAGTAATAGTTTACAAAGACATTGTCATTTGACTTTCAAAGCTAAACTTAACGTGAGCTTTTCTTCAGAATTGTGTAATTTATTCGGAAGTTATTGAAATTTCACGTAATTTTTTTTTTAACTTTAAACAATGGCTATTTTCGAGAATCTCTTTAGAGATCATCATTTTATAAGCTCGCGCTTGTCTTC
Organism: Parasteatoda tepidariorum; assembly: GCF_982258835.1. Taxonomy (NCBI): domain Eukaryota; kingdom Metazoa; phylum Arthropoda; class Arachnida; order Araneae; family Theridiidae; genus Parasteatoda; species Parasteatoda tepidariorum. Next base: position 103,788,990 of record NC_141762.1, read on the forward strand.
ATGCCAAAAGTAATGAATAAATAAATAATGTGAGGCAACCAGATGTTGTCAGACATAAATTGTAATATGTATATCGAACATTTTTAAAAACATAAATGTATCAAATGTATAAATTGATGTGAGAGATAAATACCATTTTTAATTTAAATGTTATACAATATAAAGTAATTATTATTGATTTTTAGTTACTTCTCATTTAGCACTTCTTATTTTGCACCATATTCTACATACCTAAGTCGATACGTTTTTTTTTCTATCACATTTGATTATTTTTAAAATCCAAGTTAAATGATCATTTTGTTATGATTAACATTTTAAAAAAGTGTTCTTAAACAGCTATATAATAATTATGTGTTTCATGAAAAGATGATCATTTTGTTTTAAATGAAAGCATCGAATATTAAGGGAAAAGACAAAGATGAAGGAAAAGTAATCAAGGGGGTGGGGTTGACAACCGGAGCGAAAAGGAAGAGCAGCCTTCTACTAAAGAAAACGATGTTGTGTTTAAAAAAAAATTATTCATGCCAGAATATTATACACTTCTGAAACGCTGATTGATTTGATGTAAGACAAAAATAAAACATGAAAAATAATTTCCGCTTGTTATTCAACTTACAAATTCTAGGTGTATAAATTCCGATGTTTTATAGACAGTTTGTAGCGAAGCAATTTAGGAGTTTTCTGCCTTTTGGTGTTGCCACATTACAAACCTTCGTTTTGCAAAGCTTAAACAAGTTTTTTTTTCGTTTTCAAAGGCTTAAACAGCATCGGTACAAGAGATGGCAAAATCATGTTTCTCCATCTGATTCACAAGATGGCAGCACTGTTCATTTCTTTAATTATGGCGGGACCGAATAATTTTTTTGCAGTTGGAGGGATAAAAATTAATCCATGTTATTATCATGAAGAGTCAATATTCAATTAGTATAAGAATACCAATTTGCTCTAAGTGCATTAAATTGCAAAAGTTGTGTTTGGAACTACAAGATTCCCGAATGTCTGTTGAGGAGCAGAGTGAATTAAGGCTTTAAGTTAAGCAAATTCGAATACATGTGCGTAAAAGGTTCTACTTTGATGCAAGATTATTATTTGCTTTTATTTTTTAGTCGCAATAGCTACATTTTGAAATCTCTAACACTCCTTTATACAGCCAGCTTACTTGGCGTACCGAAAGACAGGTTTTTCTTAGTCGATTTGTTACCTCCTTCCACACTAAAAACACTCAGAAACTTTTATGATTTGTGTTCATTGAATCTTAAGAATTTGTCAAAATAAATCAATTTTGTACGTTTAAACATGAGGCTATAAAGAATATTTTTCCCAGAGAAATATAATTTTTTTTCCAAAATGTTTACTTAGAATCTACTAAGCTCCTCAAAGTTTCTTAGGAAAACTTTTTATAAAGTATTATTTCGCTCAAATAGAAAACTCAACATTTTTCAATTTGATCGAACTGAGAATATTTTATACTTAATTAAACGTACTGAAAAGAATGTATGCCTTTCTGTTTACTGCGCATTGAACGTTTGCTAATTTATAATGAGTCCTCACTAATTAGTATCATTAAGATAACTCATCGAACCATGAGAAGTGCATTTTAGAAAAATAATTACAAAAGAACCTTAATTACTAAACGTATCACTTATTAGTTTGAATGATGTAACTAGGTTTTAAATTCTGCAGTTATATTTCTTTTTTAGTTTATTCTTTCAATTTTAGATTTTATACACGCGATGCTAAACTTTTGCCGTATATATATATATTTTTTTTTTAATTCTTTAAGCGAATATCACAAAATATAATTTTACAGTTGAAAAAGTAAATTTCTTTTCTCGTTGAATAAAAACCTTTTTGGTCGTCTTTTCAAATAACGATGGCTGTGATTTAAGTGCCTTTTCACAGAAAAATGCTTATTTCCCGTCGCATGCAAAGGATAAGAACACTAAGAGATTCAAAACTGAAAATAGAATTATAGATTTAAAAAAATTTACTCACTGGTGTAAAAAATTAAGAGAGGTTCGATTATCTCTAGAGCAACTGGACCGATTTTAATGAAATTTGACATTTACATACATTGATATAATTTAAAACAAATAACCATTCAACAATTGTAATACACGCTCGTGATCGTGCGTAACACTCGTTTTGAGTCCGAAGGTATGAAACAGCGGTCGCAGAATAAACAAAAAAAAAATGGATTAATAGGGGGTATGGTCTCTGCATCGTGATTTCCTAGATGAAATAAGGTGGTTTATCATTTCCTTAGGAAATTAGTCCTTTGGCAATTTCATACCTTCTGACTCCAACATGTGTTACACGCATGATCATGCGTGTGTATTACAATTGTTGAGTGGTTATTTGTTTTGTATTGTATCAATGTATATAGATGTCAAATTTCATTAAAATTGATATAGTAGTTCTAGAGATAATCTGCCAAGTCTGCAAATTCTCTTAATTTCTCACACCAGTGTATTTTCAGTGAAAATTGGTCTTTCTGAATTTTGCTCTTTCAAACTTTTCAAATAATAAATAAAAAAATCGGAACAATAAATTCAATGATTTTTGAATTTTAAGGACTGCTATATTTAGCTATATATCAGAGAAAATTGGATTTGTTACTGCTTTCTCAACTTAAATCACGCCATTTGTCCGATATGGTGTTATAAGTGCCGTTCACAGAAAAATGCTTATTTCTGAACATTAAAAGGTTGAAATCTGAAAGACAAAGATCAAGAAAGTTATCTTTTTGTGAACTTTCTTCAAACTGTTTAAATATAAAAAAACAATGATAGCAAATAATAAAAAATATCGTGAAATCCAATGATTATTCGCATTTAAACCACCTTCCAAGTTATTTTTCTTAGTCGTAATATTTTCTGGTATAGGGGTCAAATCTGTATCCATATTAAAATTATAATTTTTACCACTTCTTATTGGAAATCAAACATTAAAAGTAAATTCTGATTATTAAATATTAGAAGTAGAAATAAAAATTCGAATACTTTATTCGCTTATTTATCTTAACCCTAGACACAATTTGTAAAACAAAAATTTAAATTTTACTCATACAATCATATATACTGTAATATATAATACAATAAAAAAATCAAAATAAAAAAATCAAAATAAAAAATCATATTTTTAAAAACCACTTTTTTGTAATAAAGAATAATAATTAAAAAATCAAAATTTGAAAAACGAAAAACGTGGGACGCATGAAACACATAACAGTAATGTTATATTAATGTGTGTATGTGTGCTCATGAGAATATGTGTATGTATATCTGTAATCGTATCTGAATGTGGATGTGGAATATGTTTGTGTATATGCATGTGTATGAGTAAGAAGATGTATATATGTACTGTTATGTATTTCATGCGCCCCACGTTTTCGTTTTTCAAATTTTGATTTTTTAATTATTATTCTCCACTGCAAAAACGTGGTTTTTAAAAAGGAAATTTTTTATCGTGATTTTTTTGTACTCACTTCCAAAATCTCAATTTTTTCACTCACTGTACACAAAACTTTTCAACTGACATGTGACACTAATTTGAAATAATCGACAACGAAAGACATTGGCGAAAATATTAATTTTTCTTTAATTATAATTTAATTTTACTTTGTATGTCTTCTTTCTCTTCATTTTCATGTCTTGTCATCCAATTCTGAACTATGTGCCAAATTTGAAGTCTGTAGCTAGTCGGCAAGTTAGTTTAAAATCGATTACAAAATTCCACCCGAACAGACAGACACGAAGGCAAGTTAATATATAAACGTGGTAAAAAGATAATGATTCCTTTAAATAATTTTTATGCTAATTATAATAATGATTTTACTACATCAAAATAAGCACTTTTCTGAGAAGGAAGAGAGATTCAATAATGGTACGAAAAATTTCAAAAATAATTTTAATTGTAAAAATAAACAAATCAGTAAAACAATGTCAATAAGGGCAAAATATATAAATAAAATTATCAATTGAAACATCAAAGATGTGGAAAAAAATTTACAAACTATAATCAAATTTCAAAATTAATTTTGTTATTTAAAAAAAAATTACCTTTATAATCATGAAATATTTCGAAATAAAAGAAACGAAAGAAATAAAAATAAAATTATGACCACCGAAGCCGACGTCTTCAGGGGGTACCGGCCTCGGTAGCCATTAAAAACAAAACCATTTCTAATTGAGGGAGAAGCAAATGCTTAAAATATCTCCCTCAGTACCCCGATGGTTTTGTATAGAGGTCCAGGAAAAACAAGATACATTCAAAATAATTAACAAATTAAGAAAAGAAACTCAATCAAAATCATCAGAAAAATAAAAACTCACTAAGTCACAGGTCAAGCATCAACTTCAAAAGCAAGTAGAAGAAAAGAAAACACTAAAAACTGAAAAAACAACGCCCCCTATTATAATGCGCAGAAGAAGTTTAAAATGAAATGGAAAAGGTCAGGAGAAAGAAATACGTAGACAAATTAATAGAATGCTTAACTTTCGAATATATTATTAGAACAAAAGTACAGATCAAAATAATCATCAACCATCAATATAAATACCATTTTTAAAAAAAAAGTCAATACAATTTGTCAAATTATATTAACACTGGTAACATTTATTTCGTATTAAAGTTTTATTGAAAATATTTAAAATTGGAAATCAGATTTAATGAAACTTTTATCCCCCCAAAGTAATATCCTCTATAATTATGATATTAATATCGAATAGCATTTCGGTTTACTAAATTATACGGAAATGAAATTCAACCAACACTTCCTTTGCTCACAGGTCTTCACTGATAAAAAAAATCATATTTTTTTTCACCACAGAAAAACACCGATCCTGTTTTATTTTATTTAAAAGATTTATTGCTGTACCGTATTCTTTCAGAAGAATCATTTTATGAAAAATGAATTATTGCTATTTTGAAAGATTGATATATTTGAAAGTGCAGATAATTTTAAGTTAGAGATTTTAATTTTTAAGAGCATAAAGAGATTCATAATACTTTTAAAATCGAATAAATATTATTAAATGCATCTTTAAAATCAATTCTTATATTTGTTATACTAAATCTAGGCAAAAATACTTTTAAAATATATGCTCATAGTTTAAGTTTAATTATTAAAGCTCGGATTTTGATGACATTTGCATTTTTGGACATTTTTTGTCCTTTAGAGCATTTTTTTAGATTTATCGGGCATTTTTTCTTAAATTTTGGGGCGTATTTTGCGTTTTAAAGCATTTTTTAAGTTTTTTGTTGATTTTTTTCAAATTTTTATTCTTTTTTGGGGCATTTTTATTACATAAAATGTAAGATTTGTCTTATAATTTTATATTTCATATTGTAACTCTCAATACCGCCTGCATGCCATTATGTTTTTCCATTATGTTATTGATTGATATAAAATCTTTAGAAGTAATTCTTTGTTACAGCTTTCCTTTTTCTTTTTGTTATTTTAGGATATAAAGCATATTTTTCAAACTTTAATGAACGTAGAACAAGTATTGCATTGCTTTATATTTTTTGAAATGACTCATAATAATTTTAAAGAGTAAAACATTGTTTTAGTTCAATATTTTTACTTCATTTAAGACATTTTTAAGGCATTATTAACGCTATTTTTGCATTTTTAGAGCATTTTAAAGGTCATTTTTTGCACTTTTTAAGGGCATTAGTTGAGATTGTTTAGGTCATCAAAATCCGGGCTCTAATAATTATTATTGAAGTAATTTAATGTTTTAGAAACCTTGTTGTTTACCTTGCATTTACCTGAAATCCATAATACTAATTTTAAAAAATATTAGAAACGTAAAAAAATAGTTTCAAAAATAAACAAAAAATTTAAAGCTGACTAGATTTCAATGAATGTGTTGCTTTTAAAAGAACATTGATGATATTTTATTTTATGTAGAACATTTGCTTTACAGTTGTCTAAAAATTAATATGAGAAATATACTAGAACTAATTTATGATTGATTTACATTTTGTGAACAAAATACGGAGAAACGATATTAGGGAGGGTAGGTACTTTATTTATGTCTCACTGGAGGAGCTGTATAATGGGCTATTGGCGACGGTCTGGGAAACATCCCTGAGGTTGATCCGAAAACATGCCATAAAAATTTTGATCCTCTGAAAAAGGGATAGCTCCCCTGTTTGGGTTGCTCGTCGACCTGCGCTCGAAATCTAGCACTTTACGGTAGAACAGTTAAGCTAGAACCGATATCGCGTACCCTCGGTTCCTACTCAGGCTGATCAAAGTGGTCACCCACCCGCTTACTGACCTCAGCCAGTGATGCTAGACCGTGTCTTAACGATCAGAGACACTGCGGGACTATTTAATGTCTAAAACATATAATACTACAATACATGACAAATTCACTGCATTACTAAATTAAAATTCTTAATTAATTAGTTAAAATTTAATTTAAGAAGATAAAATTTTATATGGAAGATGAGGGAAGACAAGCTCTTAATACGAGACACCAGGTTAACTTAATAGTGTCTGCATTAATTTTTTTTCTTAGGTTTTCATTTAATTGCGTTTGCATAGCGCAGGTTTTTCGATACCTATTTAAGGACAAAAAAAGTCTTACCTAACTCAAAAGATCTAAACAAAATATCAATATATACAAAAACTATTTCATTACCAATTGAAATTCCCCCAAAAATACCTTTTGAATGCTTAAAGTTCAGTTGTTGAAATAAAGAACAATTAAAGCTAAACTTCTTAAGGAAATTATTTATCTTAAAAAAACTTACTTTATTAAAAAAAGAAATAGCCGGAAAAAAAACTATTGACGGAAAGTAACTGCAATCCAAAAGTAAAAATACTTTTCTCGAAAAAGAAAGCTTATGAAATATGTATCGCCCTACATAGTAATCAGCTTTCACTCCCAAACTACAGAGAATTAAATAGCTTCAAATCCCTACGAAGGCGAAAGGAAATAAAAACAGGTTTAATTGTCCAATAATCAAAAAATATTATATCATTCTGTTATGGTCTGTTAACCACTCCGCTTAAACGATTTTATTTTTAAGTTTATTTATGGCATTCATAAATCTTAACAGCTTAAAAGAAAAGCCTAGTATAATAATTGGTAAAAGCTTAAATGGCTCATTTTCAATGATTAGATCCTTTATGGAAATGCCTATTAGTGAGTAAATCTCCATTTTCCGCTAAAACCTGATAAGGATCCATTTAGAGAGTGGAATTTGATGCGTTGATTGTGGACATTTTATACTAGAGAATTCATTATAGTCATTGATCTTCAGCTGAATGAAAAAAGAAAGAAATAAACGAGGCAATAGTTAGCAGGTGATTCGGAGAATCTTTTATTATTTATGTTGAATCGTTGTAGGTTGAACATCCAGCATTCACGTCTATAGTTAAATAGGTTGAATAATTTAGTAAAGATGTATAAATTGAATAGAATATATCTGTTGAAATTAGTTATTACGATAACAAAAAGTTAAATATTAAAAGAAATTTAAAAACAATTTCTACATAGGTTAACAAAGAAAAATTTTATACTAGTTACTTTTTATTAAGTAATTAAAATTTTTTCTCCCTAATAAAACTTAAATTAATTAAGTAAATTTAATTGATGAATTAATATTTGAAAAAAACTGTATTAACACCAAGTGTCATCCACTACAAGTTTTAAAAAATGCATATAAACATGAATAAATGAATAAAAAGTATTTTATAATAATAGTATTATACTAATAGTAGGAATTGCACAAAAAAAGAAAGGTGCGTGGTATCAGACAACTATAAAAGTATAAATTGGGTGACGTGGACCACACGTGATACCACGTCATGTTCTTCATTGAATTTATCTGACACAGCGAATCAATATTAATTAAATATTTAAATGTTCGCAACAAATTATTTTTTGCTCAAATAGAGCTATAAGTTAGAAATTAACGCTATATAAACTGCTGTTTGTAGAAAATGCAACACCATGAAGGAATCATCAGAATCAAATGAAATTCGCAGCAAATGTCAATTATAGGATATTATGCAAATTAATAAAGTTTCAGAGCCATCGCGCGTGCGTGGCGCGCGCAGCGCCCTCTGAATTGATGCTGAAAGCGTATAAATAAAGTGCTGTAGCGGGACGTTGAAAATAGTCTATGATTATTTGTTAGTGGCAAACGTTTAGTGAGACCTGAGTATGCCTCCACGACGGAAGAATAAGAAATTCAAGCAACTTACGGAGTTTGAACGAGGGAGGATAATCGGCCTTCGAGAAGGAGGATTTTCCTATCGCGCAATAGCAGCTCGTATGCAGCGGAACAGTTCCACAGTGATGCGAGTTTGGAAGCAGTGGACCGACGAGCACCGAACAACTCGAAAAACAGGCACTGGACGACAGAAGGTGACGTCAGAGCGCGATGATCGACACCTGCTCCGTATGGCGGTGAATGATCGCACAGCTTCCTCCAGGCAGCTGGCAGCACATTGGTCTACTGCTACAGGTGTACAATTGTCGGCTTCGTCAATTCGTCGTCGTCTGCTGCGCCGTGGATTGCGTGCAAGGGTGCCATTATACAGGATTCCCCTCACGGCGGATCATCGACGGCTGCGTCGGCAGTGGGCTCTTGAGCACAGAGACTGGCGAGCTGATTGGCACCAAGTTGTCTTTTCAGATGAATCACGCTTCAATTTGTGGACCCATGATGGCCGTGTTCGTGTTAGACGTCATGCCGGTCAACGCTGCCTTCCTGAGTGTATTATTGAACGACATAGTGGTCGAACACCCGGAGTTATGGTCTGGGGTGCGATTTCGTATCATGGACGATCCAATTTGATACGAATTGAGGGTAATCTCAATAGCAACAGATACGTCCGTGAAGTGCTACAGCCCGAAGTCGTTCCTTTCCTTCAAGGCATCCCTGGAGCTATCTTTCAGCAGGATAATGCACGCCCACATGTTGCACGGACTGTTAGAGACTTCTGTTCAGCACAACGCATGCAACTTCTTCCTTGGCCTGCTTATTCGCCGGATATGTCGCCTATTGAGCACGTGTGGGATATGGTTGGTCGGCGTCTCACTCGTGATCCGCGTCCTGCAGTTTCCAAAGACGAACTTTGGTTGCGCATACAAGCGATATGGAATTCTCTTCCTCAAGCAGATATTCAACATCTGTTTGACTCCATGCCACGTCGTATAGCAGCACTTATTGCAGCGCGTGGTGGCTGCACCAAATACTGATTTCGGACGCTTAATTTGTTTCTTTTGTTTTGAAAATTTCATCATTTATTTGTATCAGTACAAGTCGTTTCTGCATTAAATTTCATTTGATTCTGATGATTCTTTCATGGTGTTGCATTTTCTACAAACAGCAGTTTATATATATATATGTATATATATATATATATGTATATATATATATATATATGTATATATATATATATATGTATATATGTATATATATATATATATATATGTGTATATATATATATATATATATATATATATATATATATATATATATATATATATGTATATATATATGTATATATATATGTATATATATATGTATATATGTATATATATATATGTATATATATGAGCCGCTCAGAAGCCAATGCGGTTAAGTCCATTTTTTGATATTTTCTGATTTTTGGAAATTTTGATGAAATAAATAATAATCTTCTTAGTTAATGAAGGATTTACTCGTTGGTTACTTTTTTCTAGGTTAGACAGCCCTTTTTTTAATAGCTTCTGAATATATTGTATAATAATTTCAGAAGCTATTGTGAATAAGTCCACCTTTTATCAATATTTTTTTACGTAAACTTTGAAATAAAAATTAAATTCTTCTTCTTCTTTCGATATTTGTTGGTAACACTGAAAAACAAGAGGTAACTTTAAATAACTCGGAAGAAGATGATGTTTGTTATGATGAATAAACATAAAACTTATGACAATAAATGTTATTTTATTATTTGTACATAAATTTCTTATCTTTTTCAGCTGCCAAAAGGTATAAGTCCTAAAATTTTTAAGATGCTGTCATTATTTCAATAAATACTTACGTTTTTATTTACACATCCTGTACATATCTTGTTTTTTTGCAGAGTTTACACCTCGAAAAAGGACTTTATACACTTTTCTAATTAAGTAAATAAACCAAGAATTTTAAAAACTAATTATCAAAAAACATTAATTTTCTCAATTTTTGTGTTTTGGACTTAACCGCATTGGCTTCTGAGCGACTCATATATATATATATTAACGAGAATAAAGTCAAGAAAATGTCGAATTTCACCGGTGAATGTCAGCAATCACATAGTCGCTTTGGTGAATGTCCGAAATACTTGTAATATCCGATTTGAAATTAATTTATTAGTTGATATTATTGTATTTATTCGATATTTTAACATCTGCTGCGGATAGATTAGAAAATATATCAGCGTCAGGAGTACCTGGCAAATGTTTACCGCGCAGTGGCACTGACCCTAAAAAAAACATCATTATCGGTTATACCATGTATCCTCCTCATGTAACGCAAATGCTGGTTTACCTTTATTTTCACAACATAAAACAGTAAAATACAATCGTACAACAGTAAAATCACTTTATAAAACAGTAAAATACAATCGATGTCAGCAGAAGAGTGATGGCTAAGGGAATAGAGCGTTCGTCTTTCAATGAGGTGAATCGGGTTCAAACTTCAGCGATAACTGGTCGGTACGAATTCCGCATCCAGCATGCCCAAACCAAAGTGCCTGCTGGATGCGGATGCACAGTAAAATACCTTCAGTGGTAGACAGATCATAGGTTAGAGTTGGACTAGGTTTTTTCCTCTCTATCTGACCCAAATTCGAGTTAGTTTCATCAAAAAAGTCCCCCGCGAAGGCAAATTTCTCCCAATACTTGATACAGGAGTTCCCGTGTCTTCTGGAAGGGGCTCAAAATTTCAAGGCTACTGAGTTGAACACGAAAATTGGCTCCTCTGTTCGACAACTGTTATAAAAAATCACACAGAACAGTTAAGTGCTCACTTCCCTGAGAGGTAACCTGGGTTCGGATTACAAAGAAGGTTGCTGAAACGAACCCCTCTCCCCGACCACAGTGCTGTCATAAAACATCCTGAATGATAGATGGAGCATGGGTTAGTCACCTTCCCGTCAGGCTAACCGTAAGAGATTTTCGTGGCTTTCTCCATCATCTAACGTAAAAGTGGGTTAAATCCAAGAGTTCCCATTGTCTTCCGGATTGGGTACAAAATTACAATTAAACTGTAAAAGATGTGTTTGGAACTACGAGATTCCCGAATGTCTGTTGAAGAGCAGAGTCAATTAAGGTTCTAAGTGAATTAAATTGTAAAAGTTCTTCTTGTCTTCTGAATTGGGTACAAAATTACAAGCTGAACATTTGTTGTCGTAAACCCAAAAATTGGGTTCGCCGTCCACCGACGGTTCTAAAGTAAAATCTATATATCTATATTATATAAAACGCTAATACGTACGTATGTATGTATGTATCAATAAAACCGATGATATTTCTTTTCTCGCGCTGGCAACAGTTTTCATTTTTAATTGATTGGATTCGGCGCGCAAGAGCACGTAGTGAGCAACCAGATAACAATAACCAGAGTGAGCATTATCAGGTTGTTCAATTCAGATTCATGCACTAAAAACATGACAATATTTAATTTAAACTCAATTAGGAATTAATTAATTAATTGAAGTGAGAATGCTTTAAAAGGCCGCTGTTGAATTGATATTTTTCTACTGGGAGCTACCTAAACGTCTAAAAAACGTTTAAGTGTTTGTATTGAATGCATTGAATTTTTTTTTTATATTTCGCGTTTATTTATGCATTGAATTTTCACGCTTTAAAATGCAGAATATTAGTGAAGCAATATTTGATAATTTATTTTGCTAATATGTTTCTTATTTAGCTAATGTTTTGATTTTTTCACCATGTACAATCTAAATAGCTAATATACTTTTTCAAAAGCCAATAAGAACATTGGTAGAATTCTTCCACATAAGTACAATACTATGTCTTTGATGATAAAATACTATGTCTTTGATGATAAAATACTATGTCTTTGATGATAATATATTATGTCTTTGTGCTAGAACATTGTGTTCATAGGCGAGCGAGCGCAGCAAGCCATGGTTCACGGCGTGAACCACATAGGATTGCGTAGCAATTCTCGGGGCTAGGCGAGCGTTAGCGAGCAGGGGGCGGAGCCTCCTAGTATTAAGAAAAATAATAAAAAGTTTAGAACTGACAGAGGAAATTGAATACTACTGTACATAAAAGGGAAAAAAAAAGGCTGGAGCTAAAGCAACAGACTAAAGTTTAAATACTTGTCTGGAAGATAATGGAAACAAGAAAAGTTCACATGGAAGAGGGGAATTACTTTGGAAAACAATCGATGAAAGCTCCTTTCCTGAGGGTGCTCTCATACTTATAATGTGTATGAGTAGCAGAAATGATGACCTCATCGATGTTTAGATGAACGTGCTCCAAATTTTGCAAATAATTAAAGAGCTTAGCGGAAGAAGATTCTAAGTGACACTCTTCAAAAGTACTTTTTCCCTTCTGGAATTTGGAAATAGAATTTTTTCAGGGATAGAATTCGATGAACGGATACCACTAGTTGCTGCACTTGTGAAAGACCGGGAGAGCTGGTTTGAAGGTCACCGGGTTTTTTTGAGTGCTGAATGTAAGAGGTGTATTAACTTCACAGTCGTAGTCGCTCCTGTGTTGCCATTAGCAGAAGGCAGGCAGACGTTGTGTTTAATCGAGACGAGACTGAGTAGCAACAGCGTGAGGAGGTGGATAATGTCGCAGTCACAAGTAGCAAGTCAACTGTTCGATGTGGGCCATCCAACGAAGTAGGCGTTACCAGATTGAAGCGAGCGTTACTGTCAAGATTTTTGCGAAGTAGGCGTTACTGCGTGTTCAAACCACGTCCGCATACCTGCCAACTTTTAATCCCTTCCATCATGATTTTTCCCAGTGGTATTAAAATGGAATTAAATTTTCACTTGTAAGCAAAATAATATGTTGCATTTGAAAAATCTTCAGTTGACAACCAAGAAAGTAATGCATATTAATATATATGCTAAATTTTTTTAAGAATACTGGTGATCGAAATCAGTTTAAATTTAAGTTTATAAAATAAAAAATAGTATATATTTACTACCACTTTAAATATAAGAATAACATTTTACGCCAAATGCGTAAAAGTTGGCAGGTGTGTGTCCGGGTCACCAATGTGGGGGGAGGAGTTATCGACAATGCCAATCTTCATCCATAAAAAGGTACCTCGTTGCTATGGGATACCAGACTGGCAGCGTTGAGTAGTAGTAGGCAGGTCACCACACTTTCTTTATTTAAAAACAAGTAATAGGAAGGTGACAATTGATATGATTTGTTATCTTTGAAAGTAGGCTAAAGCTGCCTGAATCGAACCACTTTTCACATTTTAATTTCTACCTGTCACAAATCCCTAACTAAAATATTTTAATAACGAGTAATATTAAAAGAAAAAAAAATAATTAAAATCAATTCCTACTTAGATCAACAATGAAACATTTTATTTTGGTTGCTTTTTATTAAATTATTACAGTTTTTTCTCCCATATGAAACCAAAATTAAATCATTAAATTTTAATAATGAATTAATGTTTGGAAAAAAAAACTCTAACATCAAGAGTCATACACCAAAAGTTTAAAAAAATGTACTTGATCTTGAATGGATGAATATGAAGTATTTTATTAACCATAGAAAATTTGAACAAGATATAGGGAGAGTGTGATATTACAGTAGGGAACCGATTATCCGGAATGATCGGGACCATCACTATTCCGGATAACTGATTTTTCCGGTTTTCTGAATCGCTACAAAAAGCCGTTTTTTTTACTGTTAAATCCAACTAAAAAAAATTTTTGGAAATAAAAAAGAAGAAAAAACGATGAAGTAAAATAGAAAAATCCTAAAATCCTAAGAGGAAAAAAAACTTTTTTTTTTGAAAATGGCGGGAAAATTTATCGAATTTCGTTCCGGTTTTTTGGTTTTCCGGTTTTCTGATTTCCGGATAACGGGTTCTGTACTGTACATAGTAAGAATTGAAAAAAAATCAGCGTGGTATCAGACAACTCTAAAAGTATAAATTGGGTGGCGTGGACCACACGTGTTATCACGTTATTGAATCGTCCCGCAGTGGACTGATCGTTAAGACACGGTTCCCAGCAGATCACCGAAGTCAAGCATCACTGGCTACGGTCAGTGTGCGGGTGGGTGACCACTTGGATCCGCCTGCGTAGGGACCGATTGTGTGCGGTATGGGTCCTCGTTAAACTGTTCTACCGTAAAGTGCTCGACTTCGCGTGCAGGTCGTCGGGCTATCGAAGTGGGGGTGCCATCCCCTCTGCAGAGGATCAATATTGTGATGGCATGGCTTCGGATCATCCTCAGGGATGTTTCCCTAGCCCATTGTGCAGCTCTAGTGCGACGTAAATGAACAACTACAACTTTATTGAATTTATCTGACACGGCGAATATGAAATAATTAAATATTTAAACTTGCGTAATAAACTACATTTTTGTTCAAATAGAGCTATAAGTTAGACATGATCACTGATGTTATTTTTAAAATATGTGACTACAGAATTGCTTATAGGGAAGTTTAAAACAATGATTAACGCTTAACCCATCAGAAAATTCCATTTCATTTTTCACTCATCCCTATTTAATGAATGAATTAATGCTTAAAAAAACTGTCTGAACATCAAGTGTCATAAAAACTACATTTGAACTTGACTGGATTATTGAAGATATTTTATTAAGGATTGAAAATTTGAACAAGATACATAGGAAGAGTGTGAAATAATAGAAGGAATTGAAAACTGTTTGTGGGAGTCAGTATCGTCTTTACGCATGCGCAATTCCGGGGGCCGATTCCCGGTTTACAACTTACGCCGATTTCCGGGGGCCCCAGGCCCTCTTAAGAAACGGATATTTTTTTTAAAAAATTGTATTATAAAAAAGTAAGAATAAGCAACATTATTTTATATATTTTTTAAAACAGTTTAATTCTATTGTATAAAGTGTGCATTTTTTTCTACACATAGTGGTCAATTATCATGCTATCACCAATAATTTAAAAAGTTTATATCCTAGAAAATTTAAAATGCATTTGAAATCTATTTTTATACGATCCAAAGAAAATTTTAGGCACTTGGACATTGAAAGATGTCTAAATAAGTGTTTAGTTTGACAAAATAATTCAAACCTTTTGTTTTTTTTTTCGATTTGTTATACCTTTTTGTTTATTTAACGTAATTATTTATTAATCTTATGTTTATTTAATTCAATTAACTTCCAAGGTTTTGAAAATTATTTTATTATATGAGAATTTTTTCTGATTAGCATCAAAAATTTTTTTTAAAATTATGCGCAATTTAAAAATTCTTTATTTAATGTTTTTTTAGTTCATTTTTAAATATTATGGCATGTTATAAAGGGTCTAAAGCTATTTTATGCCCTGCATGCTATTAAGACGGTCTTGGTTCAATATTAGGAATCTCTCGAAGAATGTTTAAAAAAAAATTTCTTTTATTTCTTGTTATGTTTTAAAGTTTATGTTATGTTTATGTTTTCCTTGCTTACTGAGTTGATTACCTAGAAAGTAAGCATTCATCTCAGAAGCTAAATTCTTAAAAATTGCTGCACGTTTACAGCTTGCTTGTTGAACATTTATTTTTAGATCTAACAATTGAATTTAATTTAACAATTATAAAGGTGAAACAATTTGACGGTGAGATTTACGTACTGAGCACAGCTCGAAATACGTGTTTTCGAACTGTGTCCATTTTTTTAAAAATTGAAATGAGTATTTATGAAAATGGACACATTTTGAAAAATGTTGTGGAAAATGCAATCGCGATGAACCTCGACCTCAGTTGACCTCGATGAACCTCGACCTAATAATACTGGGCATTGATTTGGATGCGAATACGAATGGAAATCCTTGCCGTGGGCAGGAGAATCAATATAGCAATTCCAGTTTTGTTTTAAATCCTTAAATGATTTGGAGCTGTGATGGCTCAGGAGATAGAGCATTCGACTCCTAATGCGGTGAACCTGGTTCGAATCCCAACGATTCGAACCAGGCTCGCACCGACCACATCGCTGATGTAAATTATCCTCAGTGCTAGATGGATTATATGTTTGAACCACCTCTTTCCGTCCGGCTAACAGTGGTAGGTTTTAGTGGTTTTCTTCTCCATGCAACGCGAATTTGGATTAGTTCCATCAAAATGTCCTTCACGGTCCCAAACCTTGATCTAGGAGTTCTCTTGTCTTCTGGATTGGGTTCAAAATGACAAGGTTATGGAGATGAACATTAGTAGAACAAATCGGCCAGTAGTTGTAAAAAATCAAATAAATTGCGTCGGCTGTTCAGCGACAATTATAAAATATAAAATAAAAATTTGAAGGGTAGACCTTGAATAGAGTGATTAATAAGTTCAGACGATATTTCACACACACAAAATTGAAGCAATAATAACTTTCCGGACATTTTGTCCTCCAAACAGGACAAAACAGGTTTATATATTTCTGATACTCCCCTTAATGTTTGTTTTTTTCGCTTTTCGTGAATTTCACTATTTAAACGAATCAAAACTATTTTTGCACGCAATTGCAAATTATTTGAGAAAAGAATATAAATTATATTTTGCAAGTATATACGATGTTATATCATGCATGGGATATATCTAGTTTATTAGTCTTATCAAGAAAATGAATTATTAAATATTTTTTTCCGACCTGTAACTTGTTATTTCACAATGGTCTATACTGACATTTTCTTTTTAAATTAAGTAGCTATCCAATTTAAAATAAATAAAAATTAAAAGAACCTGCTCGAAGAGCTAATTTTATACTCTAGTGCAGGGGTTGCCAAACTTTTTTTATCATCGACCCCTACATAATTTTTCGAAATCTCCATCGACCCCCATAAAAGTAATTTTCTGTTAATTAAAATAAAACTCTATTAGATACTGTGTTTGTACATTTATTTTATGATTTTGAACATTTATTAAAGTAATAGTATATAGTGTAACAATAGTTTTATGAAAAATATATTAATGTTGAAATATAAATACCTTAATATTTATGAAATAATAAGTAAGAAGAAATAATAAGTAAAGTAACTACGGATTTATTGCTTCTTAATCAATGACATGGGTGTGCCTGGTGTTTTTTTTTTCCTGCAAGTTTCGTTATATTGGGTTCAAAATTGGTCAATTTTAATCTGAAATCCCCTCGAAACTCCACATTTAATTTATTTCTGTTCTTAGTTAAGATTGAATTTACGTGACTGAAACCGGTTTCAACCATATAGGAACTTGGAAATGCTATCATAAATGGCTGAGCTATTTCGTAAAGTCTTACATATTTTTGCATTATATTTATATTTGTCCAAAATTTGCTTATCGTTAATTTTTTAAAAAGCATCTTTGCTTCAAATCCCCATAATAATTCAGCAAGCTCATCTTGCAGGTTGATGTCCACGTTTTCAATTTGAGCAGAAAATGGCACAATAATCCTATCAGGGATGTCAATGTTTTCCAAATCAACAAAACGCAGTTTAAAATCGTCGCTCAATTTTTGAAGATTACCTATATATATTTCCAAGTCTTCTTCTTTTATTTCTAATTGTCACATATCTGAAAAATACTGATAATTTTTCGCCCAATCGACCCTTCCGGATCGGATCGACCCCCTGGCTTAGATCGACCCCCGCTTATGTTAAATAGACCCCTGGGGGTCTATATAGACCACTTTGGCGACCTCTGCTCTAGTGTAAGAAATTAAGAGAATTTTCAGACTGGGTCAATTATCTCTAGAACTACTGAGCCCATTTTAAAGAAATTTATACATTGATACAATACAAAACAAATAACCACTCAGCAATTGTAATGCACACGCATGATCATGTGTAACAATCGTCGGAGTCGGAAGGTATGAAACAGTGGTTGCAAAAAAAAAAGGGTTAATGCGTCCCCTCTTACAGATAGACAGAACCTTGCAGCGTTATTTCATACTTGAAATAAGGCAGTTAATCATTTCCTGTAACAATTGACCTGAATTTTCCTGTCGCAATTTCATACATTCCGACTCCAACTAGTGTGACTCACTATCATGCACGTGTATTACAATTGTTGAATGGTCATTTGTCTCGTATTGTATCAATGTTTATATAGATATCAAATTTCATTAAAATCCTGTCCAGTAGTTCTAGAGATAATCGACCCAGTCTGCAAATTCTCTTATTTTCGTACACCAGTGTATTGGTAGCAATTCCGGTAATAATAGTATTTTAATGTTATCATAATCGCCTAATTCAGTATTTATTATAGCATTTGATAGAAATACTTTAGGGAGTCACCAAAAAAAATGGAATAATAAAAAAAAAAAAAAATAAATAAATAAATAAAAAGAATAATAAGAAGCTTTTGAAACACCAATGAGATGAAAAGAATAATGTCATCATGTTGACACCATAACACGAATCCAATTTAAAATGAAAAAGGAGACTCGTGCAGCCGAAGTCAGTTGCTATTTAACTTTCCAGACATAAACGACGTCAACAGAATCTGCGTAGGCGGAGGAGCCTAAAATTCCAAAACGAAGGAACAACAGATGTTCCGACAAAATCGATCCGAGTTTCGAGTTCAACAGTTGGTTTTTACTCTCGCGAGAGATTTTATTCCTTTTAAAACTACCGACATTTTTACCTTACCTAGAACGGTCATTTTGATGGCAATAGGAAACGGTTTGATTTTTACTTCAAATATTTTTGCTTTTTATAGCTAGAAAAAAGCATTTATACCAATTTAACATATTGCAATATTTTTTATACGATACGATTTTTAACAGTTTGAGTATTGAAAAAATCCATAACAGTGCAAATATAGTGCTTGTTTTATTTTACATCGATGAAACCCACTCAGAGCAATAGCTCTTCTTGTATTTCTTTGGTAACGCTTCTTCCTCACATTTCCATCATCAGTTTGCAAAGCAATCAAACGTGTTCAGGCGTGAAGTGTTTCTCATTGTTAATAATTGTGTGTATCAAAATAATTGGACGAAGAAACGCGAAAAGTAAGTAAAAAATAAATCTAGATTTACTGCTTAACTTTTTTTTAAAATTAGGTGTATCCCAAAATGCGTAGAATGAATAGAAAAGGAAAATCTATGAGCATTATCTCAAATCCACGTGATCACATCAGTGGTTCAAAACTGAAACGACACTTCTGCACTCACTTCTCATGTTATTTGAATGAGAAGTGAGTGCAGAAGTGTCGTTTTAGTTTGAGCCAGCGATATTATTGATGACGACTACATTGTTTCTGTAAAATGCAAAAGACAGCGCATTTTGACGCAAACGACTTCAGAGGATAGTGATATCAGTAAAAAATATTATTTTGTAATGTTTTATTGTATTATTAAAGTATTATTCTACCCATTGTAATCTGACCGTGCGACTTTAGTAATCGGTAACGCACCGTCAGTTGTCCACCATGTTCGAAATGTAGGGGAGTGTCGGGTACCCCTGCTCGCTGTAAATTTCATATGTATAAAATATTTTTTCAAGTCAATGGGCCATCGGACATTAATTATTGTATTAAAATAATATTATTTTCAAAGTTTCAAGTATTTATGCAGCTGGTAACATGGTAAACAATAGTTTTGAAAATATGTTGAGTACAGTAGTCAAATTTTTTAAATTTCTATTTTTTTAAGTTAAACTATTCTTTGTTTTTTGGTTTATTCTTTTTGCATTATTTAATTAGATGATAAAAACAGTAGAAATATACAAAAATATTGATTATTACTCAATATTATACAGAAATATAAACAATACTCCTTAAGTGGGCGGTGCTATCCGACTCTCCCCTACTAGGTTTTTTCGACGTAAATCTCAACAGCGCCGTCAGCTGTCCACCATGTTCGAAATGTACTAGGTTTTTTCGACGTAAATCTCAACAGCGCCGTCAGCTGTCCACCATGTTCGAAATGTACTAGGTTTTTTCGACGTAAATCTCAACAGCGCCGTCAGCTGTCCACCATGTTCGAAATGTACTAGGTTTTTTCGACGTAAATCTCAACAGCGCCGTCAGCTGTCCACCATGTTCGAAATGTACTAGGTTTTTTCGACGTAAATCTCAACAGCGCCGTCAGCTGTCCACCATGTTCGAAATGTACTAGGTTTTTTCGACGTAAATCTCAACAGCGCCGTCAGCTGTCCACCATGTTCGAAATGTACTAGGTTTTTTCGACGTAAATCTCAACAGCGCCGTCAGCTGTCCACCATGTTCGAAATGTACTAGGTTTTTTCGACGTAAATCTCAACAGCGCCGTCAGCTGTCCACCATGTTCGAAATGTACTAGGTTTTTTCGACGTAAATCTCAACAGCGCCGTCAGCTGTCCACCATGTTCGAAATGTACTAGGTTTTTTCGACGTAAATCTCAACAGCGCCGTCAGCTGTCCACCATGTTCGAAATGTACTAGGTTTTTTCGACGTAAATCTCAACAGCGCCGTCAGCTGTCCACCATGTTCGAAATGTACTAGGTTTTTTCGACGTAAATCTCAACAGCGCCGTCAGCTGTCCACCATGTTCGAAATGTACTAGGTTTTTTCGACGTAAATCTCAACAGTGCGATCGCGCTGCTTGGGACTCAAGCGGTTAATATATAAAAAATTTATCTTTATTTTCAGGGGATAGGACATCATAAAACAGTAAAATACAATAGATGTCAGCAGAGTCTTGATGGCTCAGGGAATAGAGCTTTCGCCTTCTAATGAGGTGAAAAGGGTTCAAACCCCAGCGATGGCTGGTCGATACGAATTACGCATCCGGTATGCACCGATCACTGTGCTGACGTAGAATACCTTCAGTGGTAAACGGATCATGGGTTAGAGTCCCCTGCCGTCAAACTAACAGTGAGAGGTTGTCGTGGTTTTCCTCTCCAAATGATGCTGATGCGGGTTAATTCTATTTAAAAATCTTCCACGAAGGCAAATTTCTTCCAGTACCCGATCAAGGAGTTCTCTTGTCTTCTGAACTGGGCTCAAAATTACAAGGCTGAGGAGAAGTCGTAAACCCAAAGATGGTAGCAAACCCAAAACAAATTGAGTCGGCTGTTCAACGACGACTATAAAATAGAAATAAAACAGTAGTCGTTAAACACAAACGGAAGTTTCTTAGCATTTTCCACAAATAAGTTTTAGGCAAGAAGATCATTTTTGTTTTGAAACGGTAGAAAGAACATTTATTACTTTGCAGGTTCAGAAAAAGAGAGAAAGAGGAAAGTTTCTTTGTATAAAAAATATAACAATCTGAAATCGCCGACAAAGCTCAAAATAAAAGACTTACTTATACTCAAAATAATAGAAATAATAGGCTCAAAATAATAGACTTACTGTGATAATTTGGGACGAGTTACAAACTTTAAGAAATTCCGGAAATTGGCAAAATTAAAGTTTGCAAAACCAAAATTGACCATATTCTAAAAATCTTTCAGATTGCTTACAATCAGCTTAATTGATGAAACTCATAAAAGCTAAAAAACATATGAATTAAAAAAAAAAATTCTGTCAGAATTTTAGAACTATAAACTATGTTAAAACTTCCATAATTACATATAGTACATAAGATATAAAAACAAATTTCTGTAGTTAACTCTGTATATATTTTATTTCATAATCATCGTAAAGAACACTAGCAGTTTGTAATGCGAAAATAGAATAATAAATTAATTAAAAATATATATTTTCTGCGAATTTGGTCTTTCTGAATCTTTTCTCTTTCAAACTGTTCAAATAGGTAAAAAATAATAAATAAAAAAAATCGAAACAATAAATTTTATTTTATAAAAGTCGTTGAACAGCAGTTTACGACTACTAATGTTCAACTCCGTAGCCTTTGTCATTTTGAATCCAATTCAGAAGACAAGGGAACTCTTGGATCAAATATTGGGAGAAATTTACCTTCGAGGAGGACTTTTCTTGAGGGAACTAGCTAGCATTTGCGTTATATGAAGAGGAAAACCAAGAAACCTCCCATGATTTGCCTGGCGTCAAGGGGACTATGACCGACGATTCGTTTACCACTGAGGATATTTTAAGTCAGCACTGTGGTCGGTGCAAGCCGGATGCGGAATTCGTATACACCAGCCATTGCTGGGATTCGAAACCGGTTCACCTCATTGGAAAGTGAACGCTCTATCCCATGCTCCCTTCTCACTGATTGTCGATGAACGTACCAACGGATTTGAAGACGTATTAAAACAATTTGTTGAATTTGGTGTTCCGTATCCACGTCAGATCAATTGTTTTATCACTGACTTCAAGTGTGGTCACATTAAGTAAATTACCTTTTGGAACCATGCGTGGCTCCCTCTTACATCAGCTTAAAAATCTCAAAAGGTCTTTACGCCTAAGCATGCATGATTTTAATGTATGTGGCTGCACTAACTTTGAACTTTTGTGATCTGGCAACTAAACAAAAAGATTCAGTTCAGTTTTCTGTCACAAAGAGATCGAGTTTAGCTTTTGTGTTCTACTGGAGATAACGTCAGCGATCTTTGTCTATAGTTGTGTTCTAATATTTTCACGAATGTTATTTTACTTGTTAAATGTTATATTAAAGTTGTTAAGTTTTACTGTTCTTATTTCATTTACTTAAAGCATTAGTTTCAATTACATAGACTTATATATCTGCTAAACTGGTGACAACGGACGTGATGGATGGCGAAAATGGAAACAGTACTAAAACGGAGCCAGCAATGCCAGAACTTTCGCGTGTAGCTGTTAAAGTTCCCCAATTTTGAAAAGAAAATCCTGCAATATGGTTTTCACAGGTGGAATATCAGTTTATCACTGCAGGAATTACTCAAGATAGCACAAAATATCATACGATCGTCGCTTCAATCGAGACGGACATTTTATCGCAGGTCAGTGACATTATCACTTCACCTCCAAGTACAAACATGTATGATACTTTAAAGCAAAGATTAATTGAAATATTCAGTATTTCTGAAGAACGTCGTTTGAAAAAACTCTTGCAAGATATCGCATTAGGTGATAGGCGACCGTCAGCATTGCTGCGACAAATGCAAGATTTGGCCGGTGATCGTGTTGGCGACGCATTGCTAAAATCATTATGGCTTCAAAGACTTCCCACTCAAATGCAAGCTATTTTAAGTACTTCATCAGATCCTCTTAATAAATTAGCTATAATGGCGGATAAGATTGCTGATGTTACTTTTTCAAATGAAATATTCTCTGCTAGTTCAGGAACGAAACAAAAAGTGCCAAACGATGGCGATTATTCAAATACTATCGAATCGCTGCAAGCTCAAGTGTGTGAATTAAATAAAAAACTTGATAAAGTGTTGCGTTTCTGAGGTCGAATCCCTGATAAAAATATGAATAAACACCGTAATCGCTCCACAAGCAAAAATAGACTTTGCTGGTACCATTACCGTTTTCGTGAAAGAGCTAACAAATGTATCCAACCATGCAGTTTCAAGCAGGAAAACTAGACGACCATGCGTTACTGGCGGCAAACGCCAACGGCCATGCAAATTGTCGCCTTATAGTCATTGATAGGACATTAGGTCTTAAATTATTAGTAGACACTGGCGCTGATATTTCCGTTTTGCCACCTTCTCAGAATGAACGCAATAAGACTCCGTCCATCTTGAAACTCGTTGCTGCTAATGGTTCTCAAATTCCGGTTTACGGAACACGAAAATTGGATCTTGATATTGGACTGCGTCGCATCTTTCCCTGGACGTTTACAATTGCTGATGTATCACGACCCATTCTTGGAGCTGATTTTTTATCACATTATGACATTTTAGTGGATCTAATATCCAAATCGTTAATTGATAAGCTAACTAATGTTACATTTCGCGGAAACATTTCTTATGAATCAACGCCTAAAATAACTGTGTTGAAAACGTCTGCGGAATTTCATTCTTTAATTAGTGAATACCAAGACATTTTCGAGGAGGGAAAACCAGAAAAAAAGACTATACCTCACAATGTCAGTCATGTCATCGAAACAAAGGGTCGACCAGTGGTTTCAAAAGAAAGAAGACTATCTGTTGATAAAATGGAAGCGGCAAAAGCAGAATTTAATTACTTAGTACACCAAGGAATATGTAGCCCATCCAAAAGTTGCTGGTCAAGCCCATTGCACATGGTTAAAAAATCGGATGGTTCTTGGCAACCATGTGGAGACTACCGTGCGTGCGTTAAATGCCAATACACTTCCTGACAAGTATCCCATTCGTCATTTACACGATTTTTCTACCAATTTACATGGAAAAACTGTCTTCACAACACTTGATCTTCGCCGAGCATATCATCAAGTGCCCATGCGCAAGGAAGACATCAACAAAACTGCCATCATCACCCCATTTGGACTTTTTGAATTTAATTCCATGACTTTTGGGTTGAGAAATGCTGCACAGACGATGCAGCGTTTTGTTGACCAGGTTCTGCAAGGGTTAAACTTCTGTTTTGTCTACATTGACGATATTTTGATTGCCTCGTCTACAATCCAAGAACATCTCCTTCATGTTATGGAAGTTTTCAAACGCTTGAGGCAATATGGTCTCATCGTTAACCTTTCAAAATGCACCTTTGCTGCTGAAAAGGTCAAGTTCTTAGGTCATCTGGTTGATGAACATGGTATTATGCCATTACCAGACAAAGTTGAAGCGATTTCCACTAATCCTAAGCCAACAACAGTAAGCGAACTCAGACGATTTTCAGGAATTCTAAATTTCTATCGTAAATTCTTGCCGCATGCTGCTCAAAAGCAATTACCATTACATCAAATGCTTGGCCGTTGTAAGAAAAATGACAAAACTCCTCTTTCTTGGACAGCTGAAGCTGAAAACTCATTCCAATCTTGTAGAGCAGAATTAAAAGAAATCTCTTATTTGGCTCATCCGAATTCATCTGCAGTGCTGGCTTTGATGACAGATGCTTCAGATACTGCTGTTGGTGCTTGTGTTCATCAGAAAAGTCATCAAGATGCAGAGTGGCAGCCTTTAGGTTTCTTTTCTCGTAAATTGAGTGCTGCGGAGAAAAAGTATAGTGCCTATGATCGTGAACTCCTTGCAATTTTTACATCCATAAAATACTTTCGTTACATGTTGGAAGGAACTAATTTTATAGTGTTCACTGATCATAAACCTTTAACGCATGCATTAACCCAAAAATATAACAAGCTTTCACCACGGCAAATTCATCAACTAAATTTCATCAGCGAATTCACCAATGACATCCGGCACATCAGCGGCTTAAACAACACAGTTGCTGATGCCTTTTCCAGAATTCAACAGATTGCAGTTCCAAGAGACTTAAATTATGCTGATATTGCCCAAGAACAAATAAATGATCCAGAATTAGAAACCTTACTTAACAGTGAAACTGGTCTGCAGTTGAAAAAGATTAGCATTTCTGATCCGAATACTTTCCTATATTGTGATACCTCTACTGGGATGATCCGGCCATATATTCCAAAATCACATCGCACTGCAGTTTTCCATTGCTTGCACGATCTGGCTCACCCTGGAATAAAAGCAACCGTCAAACTTATAAGTGAGAGATTCATTTGGCCAAACATTAAAGAAGATGTCTCCCTCTTGACAAAGAGTTGTGTATCATGCCAACGTTCCAAGATCACGAGACATGTGCATTCTCCTCTCTTTAGATTTACGGTTCCCAACAAGCGATTCAATCATGTAAACATTGATTTGGTAGGTCCTCTGCCGTCTTCGCAAGGATTTACATATTGTTTAAATTGCATAGACAGATTTACTCGTTGGCCTGAAGCAATACCATTAACAGATATAAAAGCTGAAACTGTTGCTCAGGGATTTTACAGTGGATGGATCGCACGTTTTGGAGTACCTCAAAGAGTGACAACCGATAGAGGAACCCAATTTACTAGTGAACTTTTTAAATGCTTTGCAAATACATTTGGCATACACCTGTCACGGACTACATCATATCATCCACAGGCTAATGGCCTGATTGAAAGATGGCACGGTGTTCTTAAAGCATCAATTATGTGTCACACATCAGTAAATTGGACTCTTGCCCTACCTTTAGTTCTACTGGGACTGAGAACTGTTTTTCGAGAAGACCTACAATCTTCCACTGCAGAAATGGTCTATGGAGAAAATCTTCATCTTCCAGATCAATTTTTTTCTGATGAAGGCAAACAGCTTACCATTCTTCTCCATCTACATTCGTTTTCCGAGACCTAGATACATGCTCTCATGTCTTTTTACGTGTTGATGCTATGAGACCTTCATTAGCAACGCCTTATACAGGTCATTATAAAGTAATTTCTCGAAATGACAAAAATTTCACAATTCTCTTAAATAATAAAAAAAAAATACTGTAAGCATCGACAGACTGAAACCTGCTCATCTACTACCTGATCAAGATACTTTCCATCCTCTATCAACACAACCAGAACCTACACCTGAAGAAACATCTCGGCCACAAAATCAAATTGTAAAAGAAACTCCTCCAGATCAGAACATCACAATTCGGACTCGCTCTGGAAGACGAGTTCACTTCCCTGCCAAATATGCACAGTTTTCTACATAAAATTTTGTCTAAAATTTTTTTTCAGGAAGGGGGATGGTGTGGCGGCACTAACTTTGAACTTTTGTGATCTGGCAACTAAACAAAAAGATTCAGTTTAGTTTTCTGTCACAAAGAGATCGAGTTTAGCTTTTGTGTTCTACTGGAGATAACGTCAGCGATCTTTGTCTATAGTTGTGTTCTAATATTTTCACGAATGTTATTTTACTTGTTAAATGTTATATTAAAGTTGTTAAGTTTTACTGTTCTTATTTCATTTACTTAAAGCATTAGTTTCAATTACATAGACTTATATATCTGCTAAATGTAAAATACTCAAAAAATAGCACAAACATTGAACCGGATATGCTTTAGTTGGTAACATCCAAAATTAAATGTAAACAGTGTTCTAAGTTAGGCGTCACATCTTATGCCTATTAAGTGAAACTATATAAGACAATTTAACTGTAAAATTTGACAAAATTAATAATATATTATGATTTTGTAATAAAGGATATACTCTGGACATCTCAAAGTTGAAAGGACGCTGAAAAACACTTCGAGATCGAGAGTTTTCGAGTTAAAAAGTTCAGAACTAAACATGTGTTAAAACATGAAAATAGAACTGTAACACAACTCTATTTAGAAAGAAAAAACAGCGTTATTAAACTTAACAACGTTTTATTATTTTAAACATAACAAAGAATAACATTATACCAAAGAACACAAACTGAAACTATCAGTGGCGTAACTAGATCATCCATCGTAACTATGTCGAAACTAGATCACTGTTTAATTTATTATCGTTTCAAAGAAATGATCTAGTTCATCGCTTTTAATTTAGGATCTAGTTTATCGCTTTCAACAACATGCTCTAAAAAGTAACAAAAATATGTTATAAAATATTACTCTAAAAATTAGAGTCATGAAAGGTGAGAATAAAATAATTATGAATGTAATGATAGTTGACTATAAGTTTAAATAGAACAATGATAATTTTACTTTTTAAATTAAGATAAAAATAATTATGCATTAAATAAAAAAGAATTGGATAACGAACTAACTTTGCGATTTTTCTGGAAAAATTCATTTTCTATTCCGAAATAATTGGCATAACAAGGTTTTTAAGAAGAAACTCTTCAACATAGAAATTAACATTAAGTAAATATATAATGCCAAGGAGAAAAATATTTTTTTTACATATTACAAGGTCTTCGAGATATCGATAGTACTAAAGTTGTAGCATCATTATCATTACGTTTGAAATAACTCAGAACTGCTTAAGAAAATTTTTTACATTCTGATATTTAAAAAACAAAAATTAATTTATTAACTCATATGTATTAGGAGTAAAATTTATAATTAACTTAACTATTAAATTGACTAAATTTATTAAGCATTGTCATACATGTCAATTTATATCGTATTTGTTATAAAAGTCTTCACTTACATCAATTACTGCACAGAACTTGTCAGAAATAATGTTAGAGACTAATTGTTTTTTTGAAAGGATAAACCTAACAGTAGGGCTGAAAAGTTCGTAGGCTGACACATAGATGGGACTACTATTATTAAATACATAGGAGTTTTAGTTAGTTCTAACCTGTGAAAGACACGTGTATAAATTTGACAGCTGTCGGACTATCAGTTTGTGAGATATAGTACTTTTAGTGAAGCAACTTTTGTTAGTTTAGAAACAATGGATAAAAAGGAATTTCGTGTGTTTTTAAACAATTGTTTTTTAGCGAAAAAAAATACTCTTGGAAGCCAAGGCTTGGCTTGGGAAACATAATTCGAACTCTGTACCAGGAAAATCAACCATTGAGAAGTGGTTTTCTAAGTTTAAACGAGGCGAAATGAGCACCGACGACGATGCACGCAGTAGTCTCCCCAAAGAGGCTGTTACAGACAAAAACATCAAAAAAGTCCACAAAATAATTTTAGATTACCGTAAAGTGAAGTTGGTCAAAATATCTGAGACTCTAAAGATATGAAAGGAACGTGTTGAACATATCGTTAATGAATATTTGGGTATGCGAAAGCTCTAGGCAAAGTGGGTGCAGCACGAGCTCCTAATTGGACAAAAACAACAACGAATTGATGATTCTGAGCTGTGTTTGAAGCTGTTTAATCGTAATAAACCCGAATTTATGTGTCAATATGGACAGTGGGTGAAGCATGGCTCCATAATTTCACACCGGAGTCCAACCAACCGTCAGCCGAGTGAACTGCACGAGACGAACCAACTCCAAAGCGTGGAAAGGCGCAACAGTCAGCTGGCAAAGTTATGGCGTCAGTATTTTGGGATGCTCATGGTATAATTTTCATTGACTATCTTGAAAAGGGAAAAACCATCAACAGCGACTATTACATAGCGTTATTGGAGCGTTTGAACTACGAATCGCAGAAAAACGGCCCCATTTGAAGAAGAAGAAAGTGCTGTTTTATCAAGACAATGCACCGTGTCACAAGTCAATGAAAACGATGGCAAAATTATATGAATTGGTCTTCGAATTGCTTCCGCATCCACGTTATTCTCCAGATCTGGTCCCCAGCGACTTTTTCCTGTTCTCAGACCTCAAGAGAATGCTTGCTAGAAAGAAATTTGGCGCCGATGAAGAAGTAATCACCGAAACAAAGGCCTATTTTGAGGGTAAAGACAAATCGCACTATAAAAATGGTATCGTAAAATTATATGACCGCTATAATCGTTGTATCGCCCTTGAAGGAAACTATATTGAATAATAAAACGGAATTTTATCAAAAAATTCTACGAACTTTTCAGCCCAACTGTTATATAAATTAATTATGTGAGGTAAACATATTGTTCTAGATGTGCAGGGGTTTGATGGGACGACTTTGTCTTTGCGCTTTTGTAAACTGAAAATTCTGATTGAAAGTAAGCAACCACAACTTTTTTTTCTTCTCAGGTCTAAATTTAAAAAAAGATATTCTAACATTAATTAAAAAAATATTTTGTGTGAGGGGGCATGTGATATAAAATGTGTCATACGATTCTTTCTATATTAAATAAATAGCTTAAAATGGATTTATTTTATTAATTTTAAGGCATGGAAAGTCATTATTTCACAAAGATCCATAAACCTTCAAGTTTCCAATTAAAAGATTATTTTCTGAAGTTAATGGGTCATAATTCTTGGAAATATACTCATTAAGAAAATCCCGAAAATTCCCTTTGGTTTAAATGGCATCGTGTTTTTGAATAAAACTAGATATCTAACTTCCTAAATCACGTTCGATTAAGTTAAAGACATTCTTGCAACCCATTTTCTTTATCAGAATCCCCGGATGAAAAGTAAGAGCCATCCAAAATGAGTAGCGTTTTCATATTTTCATAAGCAAATATAACTATGCGAAATCCCAGCATTCCTGCTACCAGGAATGTAACACGTGGGAAAAGATCCAAAATAAGTTGTTAAGTAAACTAAATCTAAAATAATGAAATTTCTATTCTTCATTTAATTATTATTGTGACATCTGAAATAATATAGCAAAGTGGAATGAAATGGATTTCAAAACTGAACCTAAAAATAATTATATTTTAATTGTAGATTAGCGTTTCTAACAGATAACTTTTAATAACCTCTCTCACATAAGAAACGAAGCACTTCGCTTTTATATTATTGTGAATTAGTTATAAATGCAATCTTTATTTATAAAATGAATCCATACTTTTTATGATACCGAAATATCATTCAAAATTATAAATATTTTGAGATTTTAATGCATCATCATCTCAACCCTATCAAAGAACTCTGAATATTATGGATCACGTGAAATAAAACTATATGCTGTATGTGAAAATAGAACGAATCTTTTTTTTTTTAAATAAATCTGCATAAGTCTCCAGGAGCTTTTGTTCTACGTTAATTTTGTAAATAATTTCATTTCTTTAGTCTTTTTTTATTAATAGTTGCTTTTGAGGGGATCATTTGGTTGACACTTTAACATTTTGTATTAATGCCAAGTCAAAGAAGAGGTGTCAAAATTTCAAAAAACATATACATATGCTTACGAAGTCTCTAAAAACTTTTTTTTTTAAAATAATTTATTTTGTCATTGACACTCTAGATATAATATAGTTAGCACAGGTGTCGCTGAAATCGATGATGTTGCAAAATACGATATGAGGCGGGTTACAAAATTCTGTATAAAGCCTTCATTTAATGTATACTATTGTCTACTTCGGTTCTAGGCATTCCTCTCCATTGCTTTCTAATTATTATTAATAACTGCTTTCGAAGGGATCATTTGGTGGACACTTTGATAATTTTTTATAATTTTTTGTTTCAAATGAGAATTTTGATGTTAATACCAATTCAAAGGAGAAGTGTCAAAATTTCGAAAAATATATACATATACTAAGAAATGTCTATAAACTTTTTTTAAATGAATTTTGAGTTGTCATTGGCACTCTAGATATAATAGTTAGCACAGGTGTCGCTGAAATCGATGATGTTGCAAAATACGATATGAGACGGGTTACAAAATTCTGTATAAAGCCTTCATTTAATGTATACTATTGTCTACTTCGGTTCTAGGCATTCCTCTCCATTGCTTTCTAATTATTATTAATAACTGCTTTCGAAGGGATCATTTGGTGGACACTTTGATAATTTTTTATAATTTTTTGTTTCAAATGAGAATTTTGATGTTAATACCAATTCAAAGGAGAAGTGTCAAAATTTCGAAAAATATATACATATACTAAGAAATGTCTATAAACTTTTTTAAATGAATTTTGAGTTGTCATTGGCACTCTAGATATAATAGTTAGCACAGGTGTCGCTGAAATCGATGATGTTGCAAAATACGATATGAGACGGGTTACAAAATTCTGTATAAAGCCTTCATTTAATGTATACTATTGTCTACTTCGGTTCTAGGCATTCCTCTCCATTGCTTTCTAATTATTATTAATAACTGCTTTCGAAGGGATCATTTGGTGGACACTTTGATAATTTTTTATAATTTTTTGCTTCAAATGAGAATTTTGATGTTAATACCAATTCAAAGGAGAAGTGTCAAAATTTCGAAAAATATATACATATACTAAGAAATGTCTATAAACTTTTTTTAAATGAATTTTGAGTTGTCATTGGCACTCTAGATATAATAGTTAGCACAGGTGTCGCTGAAATCGATGATGTTGCAAAATACGATATGAGACGGGTTACAAAATTCTGTATAAAGCCTTCATTTAATGTATACTATTGTCTACTTCGGTTCTAGGCATTCCTCTCCATTGCTTTCTAATTATTATTAATAACTGCTTTCGAAGGGATCATTTGGTGGACACTTTGATAATTTTTTATAATTTTTTGTTTCAAATGAGAATTTTGATGTTAATACCAATTCAAAGGAGAAGTGTCAAAATTTCGAAAAATATATACATATACTAAGAAATGTCTATAAACTTTTTTTAAATGAATTTTGAGTTGTCATTGACACTCTAGATATAATAGTTAGCACAGGTGTCGCTGAAATCGATGATGTTGCAAAATACGATATGAGGCGGGTTACAAAATTCTGTATAAAGCCTTCATTTAATGTATACTATTGTCTACTTCGGTTCTAGGCATTCCTCTCCATTGCTTTCTAATTATTATTAATAACTGCTTTCGAAGGGATCATTTGGTGGACACTTTGATAATTTTTTATAATTTTTTGTTTCAAATGAGAATTTTGATGTTAATACCAATTCAAAGGAGAAGTGTCAAAATTTCGAAAAATATATACATATACTAAGAAATGTCTATAAACTTTTTTTAAATGAATTTTGAGTTGTCATTGACACTCTAGATATAATAGTTAGCACAGGTGTCGCTGAAATCGATGATGTTGCAAAATACGATATGAGGCGGGTTACAAAATTCTGTATAAAGCCTTCATTTAATGTATACTATTGTCTACTTCGGTTCTAGGCATTCCTCTCCATTGCTTTCTAATTATTATTAATAACTGCTTTCGAAGGGATCATTTGGTGGACACTTTGATAATTTTTTATAATTTTTTGTTTCAAATGAGAATTTTGATGTTAATACCAATTCAAAGGAGAAGTGTCAAAATTTCGAAAAATATATACATATACTAAGAAATGTCTATAAACTTTTTTTAAATGAATTTTGAGTTGTCATTGACACTCTAGATATAATAGTTAGCACAGGTGTCGCTGAAATCGATGATGTTGCAAAATACGATATGAGGCGGGTTACAAAATTCTGTATAAAGCCTTCATTTAATGTATACTATTGTCTACTTCGGTTCTAGGCATTCCTCTCCATTGCTTTCTAATTATTATTAATAACTGCTTTCGAAGGGATCATTTGGTGGACACTTTGATAATTTTTTATAATTTTTTGTTTCAAATGAGAATTTTGATGTTAATACCAATTCAAAGGAGAAGTGTCAAAATTTCGAAAAATATATACATATACTAAGAAATGTCTATAAACTTTTTTTTAATGAATTTTGAGTTGTCATTGACACTCTAGATATAATAGTTAGCACAGGTGTCGCTGAAATCGATGATGTTGCAAAATACGATATGAGGCGGGTTACAAAATTCTGTATAAAGCCTTCATTTAATGTATACTATTGTCTACTTCGGTTCTAGGCATTCCTCTCCATTGCTTTCTAATTATTATTAATAACTGCTTTCGAAGGGATCATTTGGTGGACACTTTGATAATTTTTTATAATTTTTTGTTTCAAATGAGAATTTTGATGTTAATACCAATTCAAAGGAGAAGTGTCAAAATTTCGAAAAATATATACATATACTAAGAAATGTCTATAAACTTTTTTTAAATGAATTTTGAGTTGTCATTGGCACTCTAGATATAATAGTTAGCACAGGTGTCGCTGAAATCGATGATGTTGCAAAATACGATATGAGACGGGTTACAAAATTCTGTATAAAGCCTTCATTTAATGTATACTATTGTCTACTTCGGTTCTAGGCATTCCTCTCCATTGCTTTCTAATTATTATTAATAACTGCTTTCGAAGGGATCATTTGGTGGACACTTTGATAATTTTTTATAATTTTTTGCTTCAAATGAGAATTTTGATGTTAATACCAATTCAAAGGAGAAGTGTCAAAATTTCGAAAAATATATACATATACTAAGAAATGTCTATAAACTTTTTTTAAATGAATTTTGAGTTGTCATTGGCACTCTAGATATAATAGTTAGCACAGGTGTCGCTGAAATCGATGATGTTGCAAAATACGATATGAGACGGGTTACAAAATTCTGTATAAAGCCTTCATTTAATGTATACTATTGTCTACTTCGGTTCTAGGCATTCCTCTCCATTGCTTTCTAATTATTATTAATAACTGCTTTCGAAGGGATCATTTGGTGGACACTTTGATAATTTTTTATAATTTTTTGTTTCAAATGAGAATTTTGATGTTAATACCAATTCAAAGGAGAAGTGTCAAAATTTCGAAAAATATATACATATACTAAGAAATGTCTATAAACTTTTTTTAAATGAATTTTGAGTTGTCATTGACACTCTAGATATAATAGTTAGCACAGGTGTCGCTGAAATCGATGATGTTGCAAAATACGATATGAGGCGGGTTACAAAATTCTGTATATTTACAATTTCTGTATATTTACAGACAATAGTATGCATTTAATGTATACTATTGTCTACTTCGGTTATAGGCATTCCTCTCCATTACTTTCTAATTATTAATAATAGCTGCTTTTGAGGGGATCGTTTGGTGAACACTTTAATAATTTTTTTGGCCAGGGCTGATTGTGCTCCGCAAAAAACCCGGGTTTCCCGATTTTTCGCTAACCGTGATCCGGAAGTTTCCGGAAATCGAAGATTGACACGTTTCAAAAAATCCTTGATCAAAAAAGCTTCTGGAAATCAAGTTTTCAAAGGTGGAGCTTAAAAACACAGTTTATTTTATTTGTCTGTAAGGAAGAGCCAGAAAGATACTTTTATAAGCTTATATTCAAGATTAATATTCATTTTTTATCACTAAATAGTTATTCTAATCATAAACTCAAGAAAGAAAGACATATTTGTAAATTTCAATTACTTCTCCAGGTCATCATAGGTATGTGTAAAATTTTAAATATATTTTAAGTAAACTAAGAAATATTAAAGGGAAAAAAGGAAAAAAACCTTGTTTAAATTTTTTTCGATTTAAACTTTTATTTTTTACTCAAGAAATGTTACGGAATTTTGACTTGGGCTCACAATCACCCCTGTTTGGCCCAAATAACTTTGTTACTAATACCAAAGAGCTTTCTGTATACGATGATGAGTGATCTTTTTGACCTCTAGAAGTAAACAGACCCCCAAAAAAAATCATGGTTTGTGATTACACGATATAAAGTTGAAGCTTATCACTGCAAAGATTCTGTTGTTTAGTAAACTGGGTATAAAAAAGAACATTTTTTTTGATAAAGCAATCGTAAAATTTTATTTTCACATGAATTAGAGCTGGGATGATGGTCAATATATGATAACAAGTAGGTGATTCAGATAGTTCCAGTACAACAGAAACCTAATATTTGATGAAAAGAAAAATGTTAAAACTCCTAACTAATAAACTAAATCTAAGTTTGCATTACTATTAAGTTTCTCAGGCAATTCTGTTAAAAAATATCGTTACGTTTTAAGCAAACCTTAGCAGTTTTGGGTATTCTACTTTATATTTTACTATACTGGGCAAATATTTTAAGACTTAGTAACTTAAAACTACAAAGGTGCGTAAAAGTATGAAGGTATGTATGCAGTTTCACAAGGAGTATCATGGATTAGAAAAAAAAAATACGAATGAAAAATAACCTCTAAGTTGTGGTAAAAAAAAATACCACGTAGATAGTACAAATGCAACTACAGGATTGAAATTTAACATGTTGAAAGGATTGCATGTTTTTTTTTTTCCCATGAAGTTAGTTTCTTTTTTAAATCCTAATTTGCTTAAAAGTTATAGCAATTATAAGTGTTTCTTTTTTGCAAATTGTTATCGCTTTTTTTGCTTACTTTTAAAATTTGATTTGCTGCTTAAAGTCTATAAGAGTGAGAAGTTTGATATTTCAAAGGTTTGTTGAAAAATGTTCGAAAAATGCAATGGAATAAAAAAAAAGTATGTTTCGATAGTTAGTTCGATAATTATAGACTGTTGAACTACTTGCAATAAAAAAACTCTTGCGGAACAGTACACAGTCAACTGAATTACAACATGAGAGTTAAAATGCAGCGTGGTGAAAGGGTCATCTTCAGTTATGAACTTAATTCGATATTCTAATTCGTTTGAAAGTCATTGTCATTTAAAACCTTCTTTAACCAATGCTGTTTTTATGAGCACAAAAATTTATGTCACGAGATTTTCATTGTATTAGCATTACGCTTGACTTGATGTAGAAAACAAGGAATATATGTAATTAAATAAAATAGTGAGAAAGCGAGATTAGATATGAATAATTTATATCGATATTTTTATAAATATTAAGAATTCAAGAGGAAAACTCTTTTCAAATTCACACTGTGATTTGAAGCTAACATTATATAGTGTAAACTAATTAAATGACCTCTCATTTATCGTTTCTTATTGTATCTCCCATTTCATATGCCTATAAGCTGAAATATTTTTTTCCAGTACGGTTGACTTTTGTTAAAATCCGGATAATCGTTATTTTGTTACAATTAACATAATAATATAATGTTTTTATATAAAATTATAGCAATCGTATATTTTATAAACAAAATGACAGTCTTTTTAAAAAAATATTGACTTTAATCAATTTATAACAACCAATATATTTTTAAAACAAAATGACTTTGAAGAAGAAGACGAAAAAAAAACAATTCGAAGCAAGAACGGGGAAAGGTGAGCCAAGTTAAGAGAAAAATCGAATATTGATTCGAATTCTGAATATCTTTGACATTTTTTGAAACGCAATCTTAGCTTCACGTTTTTCGAAAGTGCTTATTAAATTGTTCCATTCGCCGATATGTTCGAAAATTCTCCGAAATATCTTAGGGACAGTTTTGTGGAAAACCATTTACATGAGCCAGTACTAGCGTTCTATAGCGCCCAGCATTCTATGCTCATGCCTCAAGTCTATTTCTAAGTTTATTACCCAAGACCAAATTCTTTATGGTCCCATCAAAACATTTTAATGGCTTATGTTGGTTTCAGTGAGATTCATGATGGTCCAAAATCATCGGATGGTCACCATCATCCAACCTTTTCCATTATGTGCTCATGATTTTTTATATGCCAACGTCATGGAAACTTCTACTTTGATACTAGGATGATTAACCATCAAGAGAAGTTTGACTCTCATGAACCAACAATCCGTGATGGTTCCAACTATACATTTCCATGATGGTTCAATGGGAATTCTTGTTGGTTCTCAGGTATATACCATCAAAACAATTCGGTTTTTTTATGACCATCATAAATCAGTCTGAATTCCTACATTGGGATGATGGTTGTTCATGATCGATCCAACATTTGATTTCTAAGATACTATGATGGAAATTCGTCATGATCCATGATGGTACAACAATGCAATTCTATGATGGCTTAATAATAATTATTGTTGGTTCAGCAAAAAAAAAAATATATATATATAAGTAGGATATAGATCCGATCTACGAAGCATCCATCTCTATCACGTAATGATACCAAGGACAATCACATACACCTACGTTCCTTTGTTCCTTTACTTTTACACCATGTAGTTGGAATAACTGGCTCGAGAAGGATGCCAGTGGAAATTGTAGCTTATTAGAATATTTTGTTATAATATATTTTCATTAAGTTTAGCACAGCTTCTTTATTTTTGGAAACCCTCGCTTCACCCCCTTTATTACACACACACACACACACACGCACGCACGCGCATGCATGCACGCACGCACGCACACAATACAAAAATTAAATACTTTTGTATTAATAAAAGCAGTAAAACTTTATTATTTTTCATAAAATATATTTGGTAAAGGATAAGGGTAGAAATTCTATTTTGGGACTTCAAGGCTAAAAACATGCCAATGAATAATAATTAGATTTATACTTCAAAAGAGAAGTTATTTTAAGATCTTTCTCTTCCATATAAGGAAAGATTAAACGATTTGCTATGAGCAATAAATAAATTGATGAGGCGTAAGAATACAGAAAAAGACAATAGTGACTGGCCTCTTCACAGCTTTTAATCATCCTATATAACGCAGGAGTAATGTTTTTGGCGTGGCTTTTTGGTATTTCATGCTTACAAATTAAACTCAGTCAGATCTGACTGAAACTCTCCCTCTCCGGCTGGAGAGGGGTGAAACTGCTATTTCACCATCGTTAGTAAAATAAAAGATTATGCCGAAACTGGAGTCCTTAATCATGCTGCTTTGACTTCTAATTTACTAAAAAATATCGGTGTGGATACACCGATATTTCATATATATATATATATATATATATATATATATATATATATATATATATATATATATATATATATATATATATATATATATATATATATATATATATATATATATATATATATATATATATATATGCCATATATATATATATATATGCCATATATATATATATATATATATATTGATATGCCAACAAACTTCCATCATTCCATGATGGAAAATTCTACTTTGATACTATGATGATTAACCATCAAGAGAAGTTTGACTTACATGGACCAACAATCTCTAATGGTCCATGATCATTCAAACTATGCATTTTCATGATTGTTTAATGGGAATTCTTGTTGGTTTTCAGGAATTTACGATCAAAACAATTAGGTTTTTTTTATGTTGGACCATCATAAATCAGACCAAATTTTTACATTGAGGTGATGGTGGCTCATGATCATTCCAACGCTTGATTTCTAGGAAACTATGATGGAAATTTTGATGGTTCAACACGAAAAAATCATCAATTTACGTTGTTATTCTTATGTTGGATCAGCATAAATCAATCCGAATTCCTACATTGGAGTGATGGTTACTTATGTTAATTACTATCAAAAAATATAATGGGTCTTGATGTAATTATTGGTGGTTACCATCAAGATTATGTTAGTACATCAAAGGAAAACCATCAAAAAATTTGACTTTAGTAGCCTACAGAGAGAAACTTAAAGCCCATTTCTGTTTTAGAAAAAGCACAAACGTTCTTGATATAAGGAGGTTTTGAGTCTTATCATCTTGTACCCTTTTACCATGCAATAAATTAGAAGGAAAAAATCACAATACAACATTTCCCAACGTAGGAGCCTGGTTTGCATAGATGGGTGATTCTCATCAAGTGCGACAATTCACTGTAACTCACACAGAAATCGGATATCATAAGATAAATGATGATTTTTTGAAATTAATATCATTATTCTTAGCTTCTTAGAATGATTTTACCCGTGTCGTAGCAATTTTTATAGAGGTTGTGGCCTTTGGTATATTGAGCCAAAATTAAAAGAACACATGATGAAAACAAAAAAAAACTTGAATAATAAAAAATTTAACTAAGTTGAGAACAGTTTTTTAAATGACTGAGAGCTAAAACAGTTCTGTGGTTAATTTATATATATATATATATATATATATATATATATATATATATATATATATATATATATATATATATATATATATATATATATATATATATATATATATCTTGTTATATATATATATATATATATAACAAGATATTCGGAAAACAAAAGAAAATGACCAAAATTAAAAAAAAAAAATTGAAAATAGTAAAAAAGAAAACCTTTGTCTCAATAATGCTCCGTCGATGCATTGATGTTACATTGATGCTGTTTAGAATCGAAAATAATTTTAAATAACTAAAAATTTCGAAAAGGTGGATGAAGTTTATTAAAACATTGTTTGTATCATTTTAGTTACCATTGTTTCTGATGCATTAGTTTATTTAAATGTATTAACCTATCATTTAACTGTATTATTTCTGAAAATGAACCCGAATAATGGAACACAACACGTGCTTCCTTTTTCAAAAAAATAAATAAAAACGAAGAGACCACCTTATTAAACCGATTAATGGTTTCAGATAAAGTTACAAAACTTTTAAACCACATTCATGAATAAACAATTACCATCAAAAATTCAAATTCTTTAAAATAGTTGTGTTTATTCACAGAAAATATGGTTTTGAGTTTGACTTGCTATCTTCTATTCTAATTAACTAGCATATTTGAGTTAATCTGCCGTTTTTCCATAACATGCTGCATACATAAATTATACGGTTTTTTGTCCAAAAAAATTAACTCTGATTGTTAAACTTTAAGCAAAATTTTATATTTTAATCATTAACACAAATAATAAGCACTGCGAACATTTTATGTACGTGTCATGTACTATATTTTCTTTTCGAAAAATAATTTCGATAATAATATTTCCTAATGCCTTAAAACGGATTGTGAAAGAGGTTCAGTAAATGACAATAAAAAATGGCGGAAAAAATTAAAGCAAAAAAAAAAATTTACTTAAAAAAAGCTCGCGAGCAGGTATAATAAACTAACAGACCTTATTTTGAATAATACTTCATGAATAAATGAATAAATTACGCACGTTTAAATTCATTTTAAATTTCTAAAAGCTTTTCTATACGGGGGACAAAGTGAAAAATATTCCAGTTAATATACATGAAATTTGATTCACCGCGGCACAGAATAAATCATTTTGAAGAGAAAAAAAAGAGAACCCGATTATCCATT
Source organism: Parasteatoda tepidariorum (assembly GCF_982258835.1). NCBI lineage: Eukaryota > Metazoa > Arthropoda > Arachnida > Araneae > Theridiidae > Parasteatoda > Parasteatoda tepidariorum. The sequence goes on from NC_141762.1 coordinate 103,829,425, forward strand.
CAGTTTTCATAACAATTCTTTCTTTTTTTCTTTTCTTGAACTGATTGGTTTGAAGACTGAGTAAAGAAAACAAATAAATAAATATATCAATACCCCTATTTGGTTCTAAAATACAAAGTTTAAACGAAATGATTCAATTTTTTTTCTTAAATTATAATTGTTTATTTTTACACAAAATATATATTTAGTTTTATTTTATTTTATAACTGTCACTGAACAGCCGGTTCAATTTTGCGATTTCGACAACCAATGTTCAACTCCGTAGCCTTGTCATTTTGAACCCAATCCAGAAGACAAGCGAACTCCTGGATCGAGTATTGGGAGAAATTTGCCTTCGTGGAGGACTTTTTGATGGAGATAACCCGCATTTGCGTTGCATGGAGAGGAAGTCCACGAGAGCCTCCCACGGTTAGCCTGACAGCAAAAGGGCTCTAACCCATGGATCCGTCTACCACTGAGGATATTTTACGTGAGCACTGTGGTCAGTTTGAGCCGGATGCGGAATTCGTATTGACCAGCCATTGCAGGAATTCGAAACCGGTTCTCCTCATTGGAAGGCAAACTCCCTATACCCTGAGCCATTGCGGCTCAAATTAGTATTTAAGTAAAGAAAAAAAAAGTTTTAAGTTATCGAGAGCATACTGCAATATCATTCGAATATATCTCAATGAGAAAGTTGAAGGGACGCTAAAAAATTTTGAGATAGCAAGTTCATAACCAAATATGTTCTAAAAAGTGGAAACATATATTCTAACATGTTACTCTCAAAAGTAGAGTCTTGAAATATAAGAATAACATCTAATAAAGTTGACTACAGTCTGAATAATTACAATTTTACTTTTAAATTTAAGACAAAAATAATTATGCGCTAAATGGAAATGAGTTAATTTACAATAAACTTGCATTGCTATTTTTCAGAAAGAAAAATTACTTTTTTATTTCGAAAAAAAAAATGACATAGCCATAATTGTGTTTTTAGAAGAAACCCTTCAACATCTGAATTAACATAAGGTAGATATATAATACCAAGGACATGTCAAGGATTTCGAGAGTATACAATATTAGAAGGTTTTTAATAATTCGAGTATAATTCGACATAAGACCCTCGAAGAAATTTAAATGAAGAATTTTGGTACATCTTTCTCCAAAAAAAAAAAGTAGCAACCATTTTACATCATAAGTAACATACTGAAACACCATAGTTCATTGGTCTTTTGTGTAGTAACTACATACAGGGTGATTCTAAAAAGATGGGCAAAATTTTAGGAAGTGATAGTACATACCCAAGCAAACAATTTTTATCAAAGAATGCATAGTCGAAAGCAAAACGCAAAGGTGCTGGTGCGTTTGGAAAGTTGTTTGCTGCAAACGTCTCCCATTGAATCTGCAGAAGAACTTGTCGCCAAGCTTTCGGCGGCTGCAGGGAAAGTTCGTGGTATGCCTGGTGTGTTTCAAAATGTTCGCCTATCTTTTCTTCGCCGTTGTACTACGTGCATAGCCACTGCCGGCCACTGTTTTGAACACTTATTGTAATCACATGCCATTAAATTTGCTTTTATAACTTAACTTCATCGTTCTTTGTGTGCTTTTGCCTCATATAAGAACATAAACTTTGACGCCCTCTAGCGGTTTTGGGTTTTGTTTTCGACTATGCATTCTTTGACGAAAATTGTTTGCTTGGGTGTGTACTATCACTTCCTAAAATTTTGCCCATCTTTTTTTAATCACCCTGTATATCAAACCGTGCACCGTGATATAGTAACTGTGAATGAAATCAAGAGAATGTCATCTTTCACCGGTGAATGCCAACAATCACATAGTCGCTTTCGTGAAATATTTGTTATATCCGATTTGGTATTAATCTATTGGTTCATATTATTATATTTATTCGATATTTTAATAACTGCTGAGGATAGATTAGGAAGAACATCAGTGCTCGGAGTACCTGTTTAAATGCATACTGGGCTGTGGCACTTGACTTTAAAATAAATTAATACAGGGCAAATGTGTACGGGTAAGTGGCACTTAACTAGACCTAGTATATATTTCGGACATTTACAAAAGCGACAATGTGATTGTGATCATTCACCGGTGAAAGTAAACAACCACAAAAATCGAGCCGCGATAGACCAAAGGAATAAAGCGTTTGCCTTCCAATGTAAGGTAAACCGGGTTCGAATCCCGACGATGACTAGTCGATACGAATTCCGCACTTGCCTTGTACAGACCACAGTGCTAACGTGAAATATCCTCAGTGGTTGACGGATCATGGGTTAAAGTCTCCTTGCCGTCAAGCTAACCGTGGAAGCTTCTCGTGGTCTTCCTCTCCATGTAACGCAAATGCGGGTTAGTTCCATCAAAAAGTTCACCACGAAGGCAAATTTCTCGCAATAGTTGTTCCAGGAGTTCCCTTGTCTTCTGGAGTGTGTTCAAAATGACAGGACTACGGAGTTGAACATTAGTAGTCGTAAACTCCCCAAAAAATTGGGTCGTCTGTTCAACAACGGATATAAAATATACCACCCATCTCGGGCATTCCTTATGACAACTACATATTTATTTAACTTTTATTAACAAAATAAAATTGATTTTTCACTCGTATTGACACACTAATTACGATTACAACTAACTTTTAAATATTTATTTTTCTTATATTTTTTACATTTTATTTTCTTCTTATTATTTATTTTCTTGTTTTTTCATATTTTTTATGCCCCTTTTTGCAGATTCGGTTGAGGGACCTCATGAGAAACGCTTACTCACTGATTTGCTGACTGGATACAACGTTCTGGAGAGACCCGTTGCCAATGAAACTGAACCCCTCCTCCTAAGTTTTGGATTAACCCTTCAGCAGATAATTGATGTGGTAAGTCAACTAACACTCATTAAAATAATTGGTCATTTAAGGAAAAGAAACTGGTGTAAAACAACATATTTTAAAGTAAACCACCGTTGTTAGAGTTCACTGCAGAGCGGGAGTAAGAAAAGAAACATCTCCGCGCTTTAAGATGAGACAACCTTTAATGCGCGCCAAACACAAACATTAAGTTCTTTTTCATTCACTTACTTCGCTTCATCATCTGCTATTATACTTTTCGTTACACTAGCTAATTAAATATATTTTAAATTTAAAAACTGCTATTTTCCTCGAAAAATGTCACAAAAAGAACAAACTAGTCACTCAAAAGCGAGAAATATTATCAAATCCATGAAATATTTAATGTTTAAAATATGCACATTAAGATTGCGAAATAAATATTTTTGTCATACGATCGCCAAATAGTAACCTTGTTCACTTTCTTCTCCCAAAAATAATGAAATGGTATCGTCGGATAACACGTGATGAAGGCGGAGCCAAGTGCCAACTCCTGATGAATGAATTATATCAGTGTTCAACTCCGTAGCCTTGTAATTTAGAATCCTGGACCAAGCATTGGAAGGAATTAGACTTCACTTTTTGATAGAATAAACTCGCATGTGCGTTACATGAAGAGTTAAACCTCACGTAGGTTTGACCATTGTCAAAGGGATTTTTACCCATGATCCATCTGTCACTGAGGATATTTTACATCAGCATTGTGGTCAGTGTGATAATTCATATCAACCATCCAACGCTGGGATTTGAACCTGATAACCTGATTGAGAGACGAACGCTCTATTCCCTGAGCAACCATGGCACGGACTTACATATATGGGTCCAACTAAACTTACCCTTAAATTTTAACTTAAAAAAAATAAAAGATACCACCAAAACCAGGATATTTAAGGATTTTTCATAGCCCAACATAGTTGAAATTCTAATCCTAGGTTTGAGTTTTCTTCCGCTCATATCATTCAACACTGCTCTTGAGCAACTGACCTTGACCTTCAGGAATCATTCCACATTTTAAAAAATTATAATAATTTTCATGAATGACGATTCTGGTATCTTGTTTCTCCCTAGTGTTTAAAAACTTATTCGAACTTAATTTATATATTTTTCAAACACGCGATTCTCATCTCATCGTCTACACACACGTTTCCTATATCCCTTCTTTTATTAATGTCCAAGCTTGTTCCTCTTCTCCCATTGGTTAAACTCAGAATCACGACATGATTCCTGCTTTTATAGTTTGATTACAACTACATTTCATGTCCTATCTCTCACTTCTTCTCAGTCTCCCCATATATATATTTATATATCTGTGACAATTTCTAACTTATAACTCTATTGGAACAAAAAAATAGTTTATTGCGCACATTTAAATATTTCATTATTTTACATTCGCTGTGTCAGATAAATTCAATAAAGAACATTACGTGGTATGAAGTGTGGTCCACGTCACCAAATGTATACTTTTATAGCTGTTTCATACCACGTGCCTTTCTTTTTTCATTTCCTACTATTAGTTCGCACTCTTTTTGTATATATTTATGTAACTAGTTCAAATTTTCAATTGTTAATAAAATACTTTTTATTCATCCACTCAAATTCAAATACATTTTTTTAAACTTGTAGTGGAGGACACTTAACATTTAAACAGTCTTTTCAAATATTAATTCATTCATTAAATTTAATTAATTAATTTTAGTTTCATATGGGAGTAAAATTTTGTAATTATTTAATAAAAAGTAACTAAAATAAAAATAAAAAATTGGTTGACCTAAGTAGGAATTTACTTTAAATTTTTTTTATACTACTTGTTTTATAGTTAAGTGCTATCTCCCGGTATATATTTGCCCGGTATTCTCTACTCTCTTCTTCTTATGGTTAAGAGTTCTTGACTAACAACACTGATAGTTTTCCTATTATAATCTAATGGTTTATTCAAATATGAAATAAATATCAATGAAAATATCAATGAATAAATTATTGCCAAATTGGATGTAACAAATATTTCGGGCAGTCACCAAAGAGATTATGTGAGAGTCGACATTCACCCGTAAAATTCGACAGATTTCGGCCTATTACAGAAATATTTTTTCAGAGTTTATGAATAAAGGTCTGAAACCGTAAATATATTGTTTCTAACTGCAATCAAGCTTGAAACAATTTTATTAACTCGAAAAACTTTTTTATGTTTATCTGTAGGTTTTTATCTACTGTCATAAAATTTCTTGTTTATTCTACAGGGGAGTTTCCTTTAAACTAAAATTCTAAACTTTTGAAGTTAATTTTCTAATTATAAATCTTGGGGGGGGGAATTACATATTATAAACACTTTTATAAGCTTTTCGAGAAGAAGTGTGAATTTAGTCTGTGCGCAAAAGATTTGGAATTCGAGACTTTTTTGGCATGTAGCCAACAATTTTAATGCCAAATGTGACATTTTAGAATAGTTTATGCTTTACCGCAATTAATTGTAAAGGTGAATATCCAGTACATTTTTAAAGACATTTATTTCACTAAATAACGTACACAATTATTATGATTTCAATAGTATTTTTCATGTTAGTAGTTTCCTTTTTTTTCACTAGCCTTTTTTTTTTACTGACAACGAAGCGACTTTTGTACATTTTGATACTTACGTAAAATTTCAAAGAGATTCTAATGTTGTTTGTTTGTTTTACATAACTAGGAAACTCTAACCTCGCTCGCTCAATTCAACGAACCCTCATAATTTCTTCTCATTTATCATTGTCAAAATTTTCCACAAAAACAAAGAAATTTTTTTTTAATAAACTGCTAACAACAATTATTTTGACAATTTATTAAATATGAAACTTAAGTGATCACTCTATAGTGTAAATATATGTTTTCAGATCGTTTTGTTTTTATGATGATGTTAGTTCAGACTCTATTTTAAGGCGAAATGGGGATTATTCATTTTTAGAAAATTTCATAATTTACTAGTCAAAAATTTCGAATTTTTCGAAAAGACACCATTAATTGCAATTTTCCTGATCGAGAACAGATGTTTTTTCCGAATTTTATTGGTACTTGTGTTATGCCTCTATCACACGAGAGAAAAATATGTGCAACTGCAAGTGTAAGTGCAACTGTAAGTGAAATTCCTCCGTTCGGAGTTGCCGAAAGGGTTGCTTAATTGCCTGAACGGTTGCATGAAATTGGGTTACCATATTTTGTTATTTATCTTTACTTTTGGCTCATATTTAATTTTATCATATGATTCTATTATATCATAGTTTCTCAACGATGTTCGTAAAGATGCTGTAGAATATTGATTGATTTTGATTTAATTTTTTACATTTGTATATGTGTTAAGTCTTTTCTTCAGCAGGAAATTAAAATTCTGAAAACTTTATTTCCCCATTAGTGAAGTAGCATAGTATAAAAAGGATTATGATTTCTACCTCATAATATGAGATAATATTAAGATATCATTGAATTTCATGCTGCGTCCCTAAAAAGATAAGGGGGTGAAAGGGGGATGGACTTAAATACTATCTAGAATTTTGACGATTTTTTTTATCTTGATTTGAGTGACTAAGGTATAAAACATGGTGCGTAGCGTTTTTAAAAAGTGCTTAAAGGTGCTTATTTTTGATTTTCATTTTTTAAAGGCCCTTAAAGGTGCTTTTCTTAATAAGTGTTTTTAAAAAGTGCCTTATTTTCCTTTTTCGAAAAAGAGATTTATGAAAAGGAATGTCGATTTTCGCCACATATTATGTAAAAACGTACTTTTCACATTTTTCTATTTCACGTTTTCAGAATTCATTCGTCCCGCACTGGACTGATCGTTAAGACACGGTTCCCAGCAGATCACCGAAGTCAAGCATCACTGGCTATGGTCAGTGTGCGGGTGGGTGACCACTTGGATCCGTAGGGACCGAGGGTGAGCGGTATGGGTCCTCGTTAAACTGTGCTACCGCAAAGTGCTCGACTTCGCTCGCAGGTCGTCGGGCTACCGAGGAGGGGGTGCCATCCCCTCCGCAGAGGATCAAAATTGTGATGGCATGTCTTCGGATCATCCTCCGGGATGTTTCCCAGACCGTCGCCAATAGCCCATTGCGCAGCTCTAGTGCGACGTAAATTAACAACAACAGCAGAATTCATTCAACCATGATCAATTTTAGCGTACCGTCTGTCCATAGCGTATGAAAACGCCAATCATTTTACAGGTTTGGTGAAATACTTGCGAGTCCGCATGTGCGTCTAGTGAGCTGGGTTCGGTGAGATTCTTGCTCTCTCATGCTGTATTTTGCAAGATATTCTCAATTTCAGGCTTTATTTTCCACCCTCTGAAATCGAACCGAAAAATCTCTTGATCATTTTTTTAATGGCTAATATAATCAAGAAAACAGTTCTTTGTTAAATTCTAGTTATTTTATCATGATCATGTAAAGTCTGAGAATTATTTTGCATTTTGTCAATTTACCTAGAGCTTTAAAATATTTTTTGAGTGCCTAAAATGTTCTTAAAAGTTGCTTATTTTTTGTTGAAAGATTTGGCTCCGCACCCTGTAAAAGCATAGTTTATTTATATATATTTACTATGTAACATGCTAGCTAGGCAAGTGCGGTATCATTATCTATGTAAACACTAAATCGAATGAGAATAAAAACAAGCTGTCTGATTTAATAGTTTAACAATTCGAAAATTTATAAAAAGTTTAATGTGTAGAAAGGACAATTTTATGACTTATACCACTTTATGCAACTGACATTGCTATCTAATCAAGTAAGGCATTTCTTCAAATTTATTTTTTAAGCTTAATTCAAAAACATAGTCCTTTGAAATAATTCTGTAGAAGAAATGATGGTTTAATGTATGAAATATAAATTTTTGAATTACCTTTCACTCATAAAGTATTTATAACATCAAAACTATTAGATCTATCAAATCAATTCTATTTTTTAAATTCAGTCTAAAAAATACATAATAAATAATGTCAGACTTGTCTATACTACAATGTCTCAGAATTTTATTTTCATCAAATTAATTTACATTACATGAAGGGATCATCAATTTTATTCATTTACACATTGCATATCAGGAATATCACTTTTATGAAAATTATTTTTTCCACTTTCTTAGTAAAATTGCTTTTTAAATATAAGAGGATTTTCAATGTCATACTTACATTTTATTATTGTAAAATTTATATCATTCATTATTGGTATAAGATAATTTAATTAAAAATTATAGGATTTATTTTGGGACAAATTTATTGTAATATACAATATATAAATTAAAATTTATTTATAACTATAAAAAAAAACAATATTTTATTAAGAACATACTTTTAATGTATCATATTATTTTGTTATAGCCCTTTACGTGTTTTGTTTTGCATTTTAAATAATACAAGAATCAATTTAAAAAATAAAACATTTATTGTCAAGTGAAACATTTAGAACATTATTCATTTTTATTTCTTATTTTTTAATTTCTTCCATAAAAACAGTATTACATCTCTTTCCTTCTTTACCAGATAAACCTTACAGGATTATACGAAATATCTGAAATAAAAGAAAGAAATCACTTTCATGATAAAATTTTACCAACACATTATTAGAATAAGGAAGATTAAATGCCATTAATTTGAAATCATTTAAGTCCTTAGGTATCCCTTTTAAACTTATTTTAAGTTTGACAGATATTTTGATTATAGTTCTAAGATTATTCTATACACTAATGAAAGATGACAGGTGTGTTTAGTTTTGTAGTTCTTATGTTTGGATTGAAATTTGTTTCAAGAAAAATAAATTTTATTTATAGACGAAGATTCTTAAAAATGTAAGTATATTGAAAAATTAGTAAGGTACACTTACATACTTACTGTCATTATAGAAAAGCTAAGTATCAAGAGATAAATGTGAATTTTTAATAAAAAGTAAAGTATCATTAGTTAACTTTGAATAATTATAAACAAAATATTATGCAAATCATCATACACAAAAAAAAAAAAAAATAGAAGGGATGAATGTAGAAACAGACAAAGAGATTGGGAATTTGCATTTTTAATAATTACTTTTTATATATAATATACTACCTTTCTTGTAATACTTTTCAATAATTACTGGAAAATGGGGTAACTTTGTGAGAAACAATTTAAATATTTACCACACATATTTTCTAACTTGTTTTAAAATGAGATTTTCAAAAATTAAAAGAATTCTTAGGGAAGAATAAAATAATTATTGCACTAATAATTATAAAACTTTCAAATAATCGGACACATGCTTTTACAATCAACAGAAACAAAGATTAAAATTTAAAAATAAAGAAATGTAATCATTATTATATTTTATGTTATAATACTGAAACAAAGTTTGGCGAGTTGCTTGGCGAATATTTCAAAGTAAAGCTTTTCGCCAGTATAGTTCTTTACATATATAAAAATAGAAATTATTTCTATTTAAAGTAATTAAAACTTTGATCGGAACAAATTATAATAAGTTTTAATTTTATTAGCTTAAAATAAATAAATATTTTAAAAGAAAATTTATCGCAAAAATAATGTACTATACTTACCGATACTAAAATCGTGTGCAGGTTCCTGTTATGGTAGTACATCAACTGCATTGAGATGGTCATCTCATAGTGCGAAAGTATTTTTAATGCTTTCATTTTAAAGGAAATGTTATTATTAAACTAAAAACTTGTTCCGTCTCATCTATAAAAAAATTTCATCCGATCATCCTCTTCCTAACGTCGCCGCCATTTTTATTTACATTTGTATATGTCATCACATAAAATTGAAACGTCATAAAAAGCAAACGATCTGATTGGTTCATGAAAGAAATTGCCTGAACGGTTGCAGATATTTCGTGCAGCCGTAATTTCTATATCACACGAGCGTTTTTTGGAGGAATTTCACTTACAGTTGCACTTACACTTGCAGTTGCACATATTTTCTCTCGTGTGATATAGCCATTACATGCAATATTCTAGCTATTTTCATCCAAAATCAGATTAAGGGAAACTATAAATTTATCTGAACAACTATCAGAGTTGCGTATTTCAGAATTTTTAGACAATCCTGTTTTAAACGTGTAGGAATATTGCATTAGAGATAATTCATTAAAAAATATAAAAAAATAGATGAAAACTATTTTGTTGTTGTTGTCGTATGCTATTAAGGTATTGGAGGTGCGATTGTTCTAATTTTCCAGTGGCGCCATCTCTGACCAAGAATTCGACTTATGTCACACCCGCTTAAAAGGTGGGCCCATTCATTCATCTACAGATCGTAGTTTTAACCTGAACCACAGAACGACCAATCTTCAATTCCCAGAAGTATAATTCGTTCAAGGAGGACTTTGTGACCCGACAGATATAACTTGCACCAGTCACCATTTAGTACACGGCGAGTATTCGGTCGGCTAGATTTGAACTCTCGTTGTCACGAGCGTGAGTCCAGTGACCGGCCAACCAGGCTATACCAACCCCTTAAGGATGAATAAATAGGTTTAAGTACTTTTTTTAAATCTATGTTAATACAATGGCATGCTTTCGTACGTTACTTTTTAGAACACACACCAAAACACTGAATTGCTAATTTAAAAAAAATATCCGTGCAGTAATCGAACTCGTTTATTGTAACCACTTGTCACGTGTGTTATCCGTTGAACTTTATATTCTTATTTTTATTTGTAAACGTTTAAACGCTATCTACAAGAATACTGCTAAATCATTATCAGTTTCCAAATTAGTCCCTTTAACATGAAAAAATATTATTACGGGATTTAATGGACAACTTATACTATAATTTATATCATGAGACTGAGGTTATGGGTCAGAGTCCCCTTGTCGTCAGCCTAACTGTGAGAGGTTTTCGTGGTTTTCCTCACCATGTAAGGCAAATGCTGGTTAGTTCCATCAAAAAGTCCTCTACGAAGGCAAATTTCTCCCAATAAAGCAATCCAACATGAAGGCAAGCCATGAGTTTCTTCTGGATTGGGTTCAAAATTACGAGGTTACGGAGTTGAACATTAGTAGTCGTAAAGCCATCAAAGAATTGGGTCGGTTGTTCAACGATGGTTATAAAAAAAAATAAAAAAATTTCAATTAATGCATATTACCAATATAAGTAAGCATTGGTATCAATAATAATATGGTGAATAATAATGTCCCCATAAAGAATCTTTCTCCATTTACTTTGCTTTTTAATAGATAGGTGACTTTTTTTAATTTATACACATTATCAATATTAATTGTCGAAAATAATAGGACAATTTTTTCCGTTCCTCTATATTAATAAGAAACATTTACTCCATTAATTTTTCCTCTGAGTACATATATGGTGGAGGAGGATTATTTCAGAGTGCCATTTATGTTGAGATGGTGGAATATTAAGGTGTGGGTGGAGTTTGTATTGGTATAGTGGACTAGTTGAAGAATACTGACAAATTGAAGATTGCGATGAAAACAGAAGGGTGATGAAAATTAACAGTTGAACCGGATCAGAATTAATAAAAAGCTTTTATTTCATATAGTTGCAGAGCTCGAGATACAAGATATAAATATTATTCAAAGGAATTTCAGTTGAATAAGTTTTGCATACCAATATTAATAAGGACAGGCCATGGGAGACAATTCCCCCACGACCTGCCTAAACTAAAGCCAAATTAAAAAGTACATGTAATTTGTTCCCAGCAGACACAGAAGCATGGGTAGGAGATCCAAAATTGGCGAATTATCAAAATATAGCATAGCCAAAACAAAGCCAACCAGCATATCAATATTGGGTTTGAAAGAATACCTTGGCGATTACGAGTCGCCAATAAATTTATGAGAATTATTACAACCATGCAACTGAAACATATTTTCGGTTAGAAAATTTAGAATAAAAAGTTATAAATAGATTTTTGTTTTCGATTAGAGGCGACAGTGAATTAATAAGTCTGCATTAGTAATGATATAAAAAGTATCCGTTACATTGATCTATAAAAGAAGAATAAATATTTTATATTCGTTTCAAAAGATTAAGTCTTTGATTTATTTTAAAAGTAATCCTATTAATAAAAATCAGCTTAAGTAATAAGAGATATTTAAAAGGATTGCAAATAAATATGTAATGCCAATTGTGGCATCACAACATAGCTTATTTCTTTTACTTCAATGTGCATATATTACCCAAATTAATTAACAATCACTGGCGCCAACAATAGTATGTCAACGTTTCTTGTGAATTTGTACCATTTTTTCATTAGTTTTGTCTTTGAATACATTATTGTTTTTCATTTCAATTACCGTTGATTTGAAATTGTTTACTTTTAGAGAAACACATTTTAAAAGAATTATTATAAACAAAATAGGCATGTAGAATCAGAAAATTTTAGAAATATTTTTTGGCTATTTTTTTTTCTATTGGCTATTTTTTGCAGAGTTAACAGTTAATAATTAATGGTGTCAACAGCCAGTTGTGAATTTTAACTTTTGTCCAGCTTTTTATAGTAAAAAATTTATTCATTTTCTTAGCGTTACTCAGCGTTACGAAAAATTTAGAAAGGGTACACAAAAGTTATAAGTTTGGGAAACACTGCCCTAGAGGTATGATTTGTATTGGAACATGGAGGACTTTGATGCAAATTTAATCTGTCAAGGCACAGTCACTATTTACTACACATGGAGTCTAAGGCCGGTGAGAATCGAACTCACGACCTCCTCTTGTACCAGTGCCCTACCAACCAGGCTATCCCGGCCTAAATATCATTTATTTTATTTTATAACCGTCGTTGAACAGCAGATCGAATTTTCAGTTTACTGCTACCAATGTTCAACACCACAACCTTGTAATTTAGTTTGTCCAGAAGACAAGGGAACTCCTGGATCGAGTATTGGAAGAAATTAGCCCACGTGGAGGACTTTTTTTATGGAACTAATCCGCATTTGCGTTACATAGAGAGGAAAACTATTTCATTTCATAACCGTCGTTGAACAGCAGACTGAATTTTCAGTTTACTGCTACCAATTTTCAACACCGTAACCTGGTAATTTAATTTGTCCAGAAGACAAGGGAACTCCTGGTCGAGTATTGGGAGAAATTAGCCTTCATGGCGGACTTTTTTATGGAACTAATCCGCATTTGCGTTACATAGAGAGGAAAACTATTTCATTAAATTTCATTTCAAAACCGTCGTTGAACAGCAGACCGAATTTTCAGTTTACTGCTACCAATGTTCAACACCGCAACCTTGTAATTTAATTTGTCCAGAAGACAAGGGAACTCCTGGATCGAGTATTGGAAGAAATTAGCCTTCCCGGAGGACTTTTTTATGGAATTAATCCGCATTTGCGTTACACAGAGAGGAAAACTACGAAGAACCTCCACAGCTAGCCTGACGGTAAAGGGACTCTAAACCATGATCCGTATACCACTGAGGATATTTTACGTCAGCACTGTGGTCGATGCGAGCCTGGTGTGGAATTCGAATAAACCAGCCTTTGAGAGATTCGAACCCCGGTCCAGCTCATCACCCCAATTGTTCAGTCTATCCCCTGAGCCACCATGACTCTAAATACCATTGAAAGACAATGGATAGCAAAAATCTCATTCTTATCAATGGTGAATAAGCTATTGAAAAAATTCCGTTTCTCATACGGCTCTAGTGTACGAACTGATGGAAAATTTATTACAAAAATTAAAGATCGGGGGCTAAATTTTCTGCCTAATTTCAGGATGATAGAACAAAAGGTTCTTTAGTTATAAGGGGGATACCCACACCTTCCCAGATTCATATATAGAATCATTTTTAGAAAAAGTTATTTTCTAATCACCTCAATTTGTGTGACTGATGCACGTGCCTTTATTATAGAGAAAAAACTAATAATGCTTAGTGCTTAGTTTTTCTTTTACAATTCTATACTATTATAAGCTAAATAGGAAAGTAAAAAATATGTAAATTAAGAAGCGTTAGATGGGCCACAATGATTTCAGTAAGAAAATTATTAAATTATTTTATTAATTATTAGAATAATAGTGTTTGGGTCAGAACTAATTAAATCGTGCAATAGAGTGTGAAGATACCGTCCAACTCAAAATATCATGCAAAATTTTTACACCCACCAACTCTTCATTTTTCAAATTTATTTATTTCAAAAAATGAGCTTTTTTCCAAAAATTCTCTTTTCACTTCGCTTTTAAAGTGTGAGGAGGCATTTTATTCTGTTAATTGCATTTTTAATTAAATTTCTCACTGATGCGGTGAACAGTTTTTAATAAGCGGGAAACTATCAAAAGTTTGGGATTTAATGAGAGACTTGAGAAAATTTTATTTTCTTCCTGTTTATCATGAGAAATATAAAGAAATTTGTAGATCATTTATACAATAAAAAATGAAAATGAATTTCGTTCTATCATTTTTTTTTCTCGCATTTCTACAGAGGACGAATTTTAATGCAAAGATTTGGGTAATTCTTTGGAAATATCGCATTTTGGTGAAAAAATATTTAATTTACCATGTTTGGAACATTTTTTTTTAAATAAAATAATCATTTAGTAATGCTAGTTAATATTTTATAGAGAGCAGTGTAGTTTGCAAACATTCTTCAGTTTACAATTTGTTCCCATCTTTCAAATGCCAGGGTAGATGTATTTCATAATTTTATAACTTTTTACTTCCATGCTCTTCTAATTTTAAACTGGACACTGTATTTTTAACAATAAGGCTCTTTATGTTATTAATGATATAGAGAAGGTAGACTCTTAAGGCTTTTTAAAAGAGCTCAGACTGAACAATAGAGTTTATGTTATTAATGATGTAGCGAAGGTAGCCTCTTAAGGCTCTTTAAAAGAGCTCGTACAGAGTAACATAGTTTATGTTATGAATAAAGTTACGTTATGAAAAAAACCTGTTTGCTTTTTAAAATCTCCTTAAATGGATTTTTTTTCTGAAATTGTCTTCTTTGTTTCGAATGGAAGATTTATTTTAAGGAAGGAGTTACCAATCATACATTTAAACATTAATAATTAACGAAAACGTCATTTATATAGGTTACAGAGAAATGAAAATATGTGTATGGAAAACGAAATATTTTCGCACGCACGCACACACACACACACACTCTCTCTCTCTGTCTCTCTCTCTCTCTCGTTAAGTGCCACTACCCAGTATGCGTTAAGTGCCCCTACCCATATACCCTACACTAATGTTTTTTCTAAGGTTCAGTGCACAATATCAGAATATTTCAAAATATTTGTTGTATCAGATTTGATATTTTTGTAATATTTCGATACTTATTTGCTGAGGATAGATTAGGTGAAACATCAGCGTTAAAGAAACATTGATGGAGGGCATACCGGACAAATGTATACCGGGCATTGGCATTGAACATCAAGAAAACATAAGTGTTGGGCATACCGGGCAAGTGTATATCGGGCAGTGGCACTTCACTAGACCTAGTATATACTTCATACATTTACCAAAGCAACTATGATTGCCCATATTCACCGGTGGAAGACTACAACCAACCATTTCGGTGATTCACATTAACATATATACATGTCACTTTGGAAGGGGCTGAGCGGATTTCGCATAGCTAAGCCATCAACCATTTGATGAAATTTACCCTTTAGAGTAAACGTGGACTATTCTACACAAATTCGAGTAACATTACAACTTGGCTAAAGGGTAGTTCTAGAGCAGGGCTGTCCAACAGGCGACCCGCCAACTTCTTATTCAGGCTGATCGGCGTCAGTTTTCCCATTAAAATGTAATCAAATTGTTTTAAAATCCTTCTGTTCCATTGTTTTATAATTAACTAGTGGACTGCGCCCCCTGCTCGCTAACGCTCGCCAATTCCCGAAAATTGCTACGCAATCTTATATGGTTTGCTTCGCAAACCAAGCTCGCTTCGCTCGCTACTAACTTAGGTACATTGCAAATGCACAAAACTCTAAGAAGAATTCAAAACAATCATTCATATACATATAAAAACTTTTTTTTAAAAAAAATTACATCTTTTTAGTAAATACTAAATCATTAAAATAAATTTGAATTCAAATAAATGACATGTAATTCGTTAAACCTATTAGAAATGTGCTATAGTATAATTCGTGATATAAATCAAAAATCGTTAAATAAATTCGTAATATATAAATTCGTGAAAAAAAAAGCGCTTTCGACAAAATACTACAATAGAGATCTATCGTCAAAGACTACTAACTTCTGCCTAGCTTAATAGTATGAGATTGCAGCAGCTGATCCTCTCTGGTTATTTCAGTTTCCGTTTTGAAAAGCGCTATATGTTGAGTCACCTCAGCTAGATTTGGCATGTGACATTTTTAGCGGCAATCATGGGTCGATTTTCTAGCGTTGCCATTCGGGGAGTTGTAGAGAGGCTTTTTTTTGTCGCCGTGTAAGAGAAATAGTAACGTAAACAAAACAAAGCAAACGTTGCCACCGGCGGAAAAGAAATACAGCCAAAATTTGGGAGCCACGTAAGAGAATTATATATATTAGATAATTCAACTATTAATTGTTATTGTATAAGAGGTAAGACATTATTGTTCAACTTTTTCAAACTGCGGCCCACCAGGTGATCAGTGACCGGAATTCTGGCCAGTGGGCTCTTTGCAGTTGGACAGCCCTGTTCTAGAGGGTTCATTTACGGGAACGTTGGTGAATAAAGATTTTACATCAAAGGAGACCATTTTGTTTCATTAGGTTTGTACATATGAAATTCATTCCCAAAATAATAGGAATTTCTGGCAGTCAATAAATTCGTACAAGAATGTGGAGACAAAATTAAAACGAGATGCTTAGCTAATTTAATACCTTTAAATGTTAATATTAAATTCTTTCAAATGGCAATTCCTTTCTATTATCCTTTGTTGGATATGTTGGAGGACATTTTGTATATGTTAGCATTTTAATTCTAAATTATGTTGCATGTTTTAATAACCATCTCACTCACGATACTGACGAACATTTAAGAGACAAAATCAAATCCGTTCTCACTTGTTTAATTTGAGTTTGTTATATTTAAGTATTTTAGTGATTTTTGACTGCACGATTTAAAATCTCGAAATAACTTGAAATTCTTCTTATTAACAGGGTGCTTAGCGTTTTTAAAAAGTGCTTAAAGATGCTTATTTTCGATTTTTGTTTTTTAAAAGCCCTTTAAGGTGCTTTTTTCATTCGGTGTTTTTAAAAAGTGCTTAGTTTTCCCTTTTTCAAAATGAGATTTTCCCTTTACTATGTTGATTTTCGCTTCGAATTATGCAAAAAGACACAGTCCACATTGTTCTATTCAACGTTTTCACAATTAATTCAACCCCAATCTATTTCGGCGTATTGTCTGTCCGTAGCGTAAGAAAACGCCATTTGCTTTACATGATTCAAAATTTTATGATATTTGACAATTGTTAAAAACAATGCCAAATTTTTTTTTTGACATGACTGTTATATCAAGACAAAACCGTCAATTGTCAAAAACTTTCCTACCCTGCCTAATTATGATATTTTTTTAAAGTGCTTAAAAATATTTTTGAGTGCTTGAAAAGTGCTAAAAGGGTGCTTATTTTTTGTTGCATAATTTGTATCCTGCATAATTCGTAACCTGATTTCAAAAGGCAGACCGACTGGTCGCCGAAGTCAGCTAAATTTAACTAAATCTGAATTTTCTAAATGTATGTTTTTTAGTTTTTTCCTAAATGAAAAAAAAAACAATTTGGCACCGTAGAATGATCTGGTTCTACATTATTAATAGGCTCTAAAATAAATTGCAAAATAATAATTACAAAGTAATGCTTTTTTTTTATTGTGGGAACAGTAGAAAATATGGATAAAAGTGGGTAGGGGAGAAAGAAGAGAAAGAAAAATTTTAAGAACTTGCTATAATTCTTTATCATTCATTTACATTTTTTGAAAGGGAAAGTGATGCTAATCAATATTGGGATTATTTAACTTATTTTGTTTCATTTTAAAATGGTCGTTGAACAACCGGCCTAATTGTTTGAGTTTACAACTGCTAATGTTCAACTCTGTAGCCTTGTAATTTTGAACCCAATCCAGAAGACAAGGAAACTCCTGGATCAAGTATTGGGGAAATTTTGCCGTAGTGGAGGACTTTTTTAATGGAACTAACCCACACTTGTGTTACATTGAGAACAAAACCACGAGAACCTTCCACGGTTAGCCTAATGGCTTGGTGACTTCTAGCCCATGATCGGTCTACCATTGAGGATATTTCTCGTCAGCACTGTGGACGTTGCAAATCGGATGCGGAATTCGTATCGACCAGTCATCGCTGGGATTCGAACCAGGTTCACCTGATTTGAAGGCGAATGCTTTATCCCCTGAGCCATCACAGCTCTATTTAACTTATTTACCAATATTGGATTTTGTACTAATATACTGAAACGAAAAACAAAACTCATAACAATTATTATGATCCAAAATTTAAAGTAAAGTATAAGTAATTGTTGCACTGTTGAAAAAGGAATGGTGCAAACTAATAATTCTCATTTGGTTTCTTCTTTAAAAAAAAATAAACTGAGAAAATAACTAATTAAGAAAAAAAAAGGTGAGAAAAAAAATAGCTGAAGGAATAGGGTGTATTATCCGCAACTTATAACACGAAAAATAAAAACAGAAGAACAAATAAAATAACTCAATAAAAGAGAGATCTGTTTTTTCGTGTCACACGAGCTCTTCCAAATCCCCACCCTTTTTTCCTCCTAAATCCCAATCTGTTGGGTAGGGATTTAACAGCTACATGAACCGCCGAAAGTTTCCAGTTTCAATGAGAGGAAGGGGAAAGATCTCTCTTATTCCCCCCGTGGTTATTAAAAAAAAATGTGTGGAACAAATATAGCTGAGAATTGAAGTGAAGTAACTTCTTCGAGATGAAATGAGAAGTAAAGGATTCCAATAACATCTCGTTTTTAAAGAGGAATCATTGTTAGTTTGTCGGCCGGCAGTTTATTTATCTTAACAACATATTTAAATAGTTCGGATTTACAATTTTCATTCTTAAATGTTATCTTTCGCGGATATAAAATATTTTATATCTCCACACATTTTGAAATGAACCAGAATATTTATTAACTTAAAGAATTTGTTTGAACAGTTATACATGTATAGGTGAGACACAAAAAATACCGAGTATTTCATTTTGTAAGTGACGTTGAACCCATTTTTCGGTAAATCATTGTCAATGTTCAACTCCATAAACATGTGGCTTTAAATGCAGAGCAAAAGAACTCTTGGCACAAGCATTAGGACAAACTAGCCTACGTGAAAAATGTTTTAATGGAAATAACCCAACATTCTGTTACATGGACAGGAATACCACGAAATTTTTCCATGTTTAGCCTGACGGCAAGAGAATTCCAAGTCATGATTTATCTACCACTGACTGAGAATATACTGCTGATTTTTGGCCCGCGGGAACTTCTGAACGCAAAAAAAAAATTCTTTGATTTTGTTTTTTGTTTAAACATTATAAATTTTCTTTAATTAAAATATTTAATTTCGATTTCTATTACTCTATAAAATGCGTATACATTTTTTTTTACACTTTCATTCTGTAAGCTTCTTTTTGGTTAAAATCCATAACACCCCCCCCAAATAATTATGTATATATATATATATATAACATAAAAAGCTTCTATTAATCTTTTTACGTTAGTTTCTTTGCTATAAAACAACTCCTACTTTATTACTAATTAATTATTCTATTCCAAATTCTTTCTCACACTTTTAAAAGCCACATCCTGTTCTTAAATCTATTTTTGGCTCAACTATGCATTTAATTAAGAGCAGGACATATCTCCCTATGCTCTGTGTGGGAAAAGCTAGATTTCTTTCATAAACCAATAGTAATCCTTATCACTTCCCTTTTCCCCTCAAATATAACAAAATAGAGGGAAATTCCTTTGCTACTTTCCCTAAGATAAAAACTTAAGCACACAGTTTTTGAGTGCGATTTTGAGCTCCGCCTTTGCTAGAAAATGTCTTAAATATACTATGTGAAGTTAATAAAATATGTTTTGCCTTCCAACTGCTATCTGCGTGGCCTAACATCACTCACCATGACTGCTACCCTTTCAAGCCGGCAGGATAGATAAATTTTGCAGTTGGTTTGGCACTTTTTTTTTTTCACTGGCTCTATTAAAAAAAAAATGCTTTTTTCAAATAAGTAAAAAATATATAAATATAAAAGGAAAGAAAATAATCGAATGAAGTTTTAGGAGATGCCGGCGTTGCTCGTGAAACAGATATCCTGACTAAAAGAATGAGAATTTCGGGACTTTCCTTCATAATGGGTCCAGACGTTGCCTCTACACCGTTGTACCGGAATCGCCGTTAAAGAATTGATGTCTTCGCTGTTTTGGTTTCGTTTTCGCCTACCGTGTGTTACCATCAACAATTAGCTTCTTGCGGATTTACAGCAAGTGCTTGCTGTGTTGCCCTACTTGCTTGCTGCTTGTCGGTCTCATTGAGGATTGATAAAGGTTCAGCATATGATCGAATTGATTTCGTTTTCTGGCGATTTTCTCGAGTGTTCTGTGTTTCTTTGAACGGAAGGTGACCAAAAATGTGATCTCAAGTGGTAGCTATGATTCCGCTCGCGTGTGCGCGTGATTCATCAAATATTAGAAGTGATTTATTGGTGATTAATTACAGATGTGATTGGTATTTACTCTCAAAAGTTTAAGTTTTTAAACGTGAATACTTTTGAATCATTTACGCTCATATATTGAAATAGGAACATATAATTTTATGTTTATTGTTCCAAATATTTATTCCGGTAATATTATATTTATCTATTAATATTTATATTTTGATAATAGTTCCATTTATTGATGCTATTATTCAATGGTTTATAATATTATTTGTTTAAATTAAATAATGATATTAAAATTTAGTGCTATCACATATTTTTTTTCCACTTATGATTCAGTATGATTATAGTTTTAATTATTATTTAAGGAATCACTTTTTATATTGCATTATATATCACAGTGTATATTATATTGATTGTAGAAGTAAAATTTAAATTTTTATTTTATTATGGTGTTTAAAAAAGCAAAATATGTGCTATTCATAAATTTAACTTTTTTTTCTTTTAAATGTTATATTTAGTTAATGAAATTTATTTTGGTTATTTGAATGCCCTTACGGAGTGGCAAAAACTACAATTTTAACATGGATGAAAACGCTAAAAGCAATACAGATAATTCTGAAAAAGAATTGAGTGATAATTTACAAAAATTAAGTATGGATCAAAATGTACAAGATAAACCAGACATACTAATCTTTGAGCCTGACATTGGTGTTCAATTCACAGCCTGGCTCAAACATTTCGAAAAACTAACTATCGAGGCTAAATTAAATGACGATTGGAAATTTAAAAATTTTCAAAAATTCATTAAAGGTTCAGCTTTGAAATTGTATATTAATAACTGCCTTAATTGTAATTCATATCAGGAAATAGTTGAAATTTTTCAAGAACATTATTTTTCACCTCTCTTTGGCCTAAACGATTTTCAAAATTTAAAATTTTCTGGCCAAGCTAAAGACCTTAACTCATATTTTACTGAAAAGGTAGAGTTAGGTAGAAAGATAGGTTTAAGTAATGAACATATAATTGAGGGTCTATCTATAGATTTGCCTCCCCAAATTAGGACACTTTTGGTTTTAAAAGAACCCAAAACCCCGATTGAATGGCTCACAATTGTTTCGAAAATAATTCATGATGTACCTACGGTCTTACCCCAAACTGAAACTAAACAAAAATTACCAGAATCCAAATTTAATGGGTATGGACCACAATATCAAGGCTGGGTACCAAGGCGGCCATTCTTTAACAACTCGGGTAATCCAAATTATAATCCTCAACAAAATCAAAATTTTTCCCGGCCTAGTCAAAGTTATAACCAACAATCCCAATTTAGACCTACAATTCGAAATGAAAAGTTTCATATAAATGAACAACAAACAAGTCATTTCGCCCAGGCTTCCCAGGAGTTGCCTCCTAAGCCATGTAAATACTGTGATAAGCTTGGTATAACCAATGCTTATCATTGGGGCCAAAATTGTATAAACAAACCTAATATTTTTACGGCTGAGAATCAAACTCAGCCTAAACAAGAAAGTGACCAACAACAAAATTGTCAATTAATAGTAACTGGATATTTACAAAATAAAAATGAAAACAATATAAGTGACAAAAACCCAATTTTGACAAATAAAACTATCCTGTTAAACATTGATACAGGAAGTACTTTAAATATAATTCCGGCTAAGCTTTTTGAAAAACTTAATGTCCTAAAAGAAAGAAAAGACTTTGTTAATGTAAAACAAACAAAAGGTATTTTGCAACTTAACCATACTTGTACTTTAAATTTAAAAATTGGAGATATAGCTAGGTCAGTGGAATTTTATATTTTAAATACTGATCTACCTTATGCCATACTGGGTTTAAAGGAATGTAATGGGTTTAAATTAGTGATAGATTGTGTTGAACGAGTTGTAATGCAAATTCAGAAGAAGCTGATAGTTTTTTCGGATTATAAAAGCAACTTGCCTTTACACATTTCTCCTGAAATCCAGGTTAATGATTGCAACAAAAATATCAATAAAGAAAATAAAGCTAAGAATAAAAATAAGGAAAGTAGAAATAAAAGAAACAATGTTAAATCAATTAAAAATAAACAAAATGAAATGATTATGGAAAATAAAAGTTTGGACATAAAAGTAAACAAAAATAAAAATGTAAATAAAGAGAATTTAAAGAAGAATAAAATAAAAAATAGACTTAAAAATAAAGATTTAAATAGCAAAACTGAAAATACTCTTGAGTTTTCAAATGTTCTTGAGACTAAATGTGATAATGGTGCGCAACATTGTCAAAATCATGTTGACGGAATTATGCAAATTCATGATGATGAAAAAAATTCCCAACTTCAGGAAATTTTAGAAGATTTTTCAGATATTTTTGCTAAAGATAAATATGATGTAGGGACAATAAGAATTGAACCTCAAAGGGTAAGATTAACATCAGACTTACCAGTATCCTTACGAGCATACAAAACTTCCCCAAAACAACAAGAGGAAATAGATAAACAAATTGAGGAATTGTTAAAGCATAATATTATTAAAGAAAGCTCTTCTCCCTATTCTGCTCCAGTAACTTTAGTTTATAAAAAAGATGAAAATAAGAAAAGTAGATTGTGTATAGACTTTAGAAAATTAAATCAAATCACTAAATCGGATGCAGAACCATTACCTCTTATAGAAACTCTTATAGATAAATTAGGGAACAATGTTTATTTTAGTAGACTCGATATGGTAAGTGGTTATTGGCAAATTCCAATCAACCCTGAAGACACTGAAAAACTTGCTTTTGTCACCAATAGTGGGTTATATGAATGGTTAAGATTGCCATTTGGGTGGAAGAACGCCCCTAGTATTTTTCAAAGAACAATACGTAGAATACTCACTAAACATAAAGTTTCATTTGCAGCTAATTATTTTGATGATATCATAATTTATTCTAATAGTTTTGAAGAACATTTAAATCATCTAAAGGAAATTTTTGAAATATGTAGATTTGAAAATTTAAAATTAAAACCTTCTAAATGTTCTTTTTTGCAAACTAAAATTCAATTTTTGGGTTATGAAATATGTCATGGTGTAGTAACTCCTGATAACAACAACATTGAAGCAATTAAAAACTTGAAACCTCCAACTAATGTTAAATCTCTTCAACGATTTTTAGGTTCAATAAATGCGTATAATAAATTTATAAATAATTATGCTAAAATTAGAGTACCTTTAAATAATCTCTTAAAGAAAAATACAACCTGGTGTTGGACTCCCAAATGTCAAGAGGCATTCGAAATTTTAAAGAATGCTTTAGTTTGTAAACCAATTTTGAAAATATTTAATCCTAAATTACCATGTCATATTTTTGTTGATGCAAGTCAAAGTGGTGTTGGAGCAATTTTGAAACAGCCAGATGTTTCAGGTGTCTTACATCCAATAGCATTCCATTCTCGTTCTCTTAGAGACTATGAGAAAAATTATGCTATCACAGAACTGGAATGTCTTGCTATTGTTGATGCATTAAACAAATTTTATCACTATTTATTTGGAAATAAATTTACCATACATACAGATCATGCGGCTTTAGTTTGGTTAAAAAATGTTAAAAATCTGAAAGGTAGATTGTTCCGCTGGTCTTTACTATTGAGTATGTATGATTATGATATAAAATACACAAAAGGCACCTTAAACTTTGAAGCTGACATGTTATCCCAAGATATTCCTGACAATAGTGAACACAATAGTAATGTTGATTTAAATAATGTAAGCTATTTTTCACATCTTTTGCAATTAGACGAAATTCGCGAAGCCCAACAAAATTATAATTTAACTGGAAATTTTATTAAAATAGATAATGTTTTGTGCATACGTAAAAAGGGTTTTACCAAAATTGTTGTTCCATTTTCTTTAAGGCATAAATTACTTGAAATTACTCATAAAAAATTTGGCCATCCGGGAATTCAAAAAACTATTAATTTGCTTACTCCTGTTTACTATTGGGAAAATATTACTTTAGACATTACAAATTTTAACAAACATTGTCATACTTGTCAAATTAATAAAAAATCTAGACAGAAAAGATTTGGGTTACTTCAGGAAATGCCCCCAGTTGACAAACCTTTTGAAATAATTGCAATCGATAGTGTAGGTGGTTTTAATTATTATAATTCTACCAAAAAATATTTAACTTTAGTAATTGATCATCACACTCGATATATGTGGTCTTTTGCTTCGAAATCAATAACTACGGAAACCTATGTAAATTTTTTGCACCAAATTTTCCAAATTCAAACCCCTAAAAGTATTTTGAGTGATAGAAATGCCGCATTTACTTCTTCCCACTTTAAAAAATTTCTTAAACATAGCAAAATCAAACAATTGTTAACTACAGCCCATAGACCCGAAACTAATGGAAAAGTTGAACGTTTAGGACAAACCATTGTAACACGATTAAAATGCAAAATTAATGATTCTTCTAAAAAAGTTCCTTGGCCTAAATTATTAAAAGAAGTAACCGAAGAATACAATTTAACTCCACATTCAGTAACTAAATTCCCACCAGCTTTTTTAATGTTTGGCACAGTCCCATTTAATCATCCTTTATCCGAAGAAATTTATCCACCAGTAGAAGAAGCAAGAAAAATTGCAGTTGAAAGAACTAAACAATATCATGAGAAAAATAAAATTTATTATGATGCAAGATTTACTCATATTGAATTTTCCCCTAATGATACTGTAATGTATGAAGATTTTAAATACCCCAATACTAGGAAACTTACCCCAACTTTTTCCGGTCCATATATAATTCTTGAAAAATTTTCTGATGTTAATTACAAAATAAATAAAAAGAATATTCATAATAAAGAAAATACAGAAATAGTTCATATATCAAAATTGCGAAGGTACCACCCACCTGACAAACTGAAATTATGTCACGAATAAAAAACCAGTAATAGTTTAAATAATAGAATTAATTATATTTTATATTGAATTTAATGATTTTTCATTGTTGAAATAAAATTAAAGAACACCGAATATGACGACAATACGCATAGTTCAATGGAACATGCGGTCCCCTTTTTTCTGGAAGATCCGACCTTTCAAATTTTTTCTTCAAGTTCAGCGTTACCCAATCTAGTAGGATATGGGGCGATGGTAGTTTTGCCTCTGGTGAAAACCAAAAAAATAAATATTTATGCACCTTGTTGAATCTAGGATCTTCCAGCACATTATTGTTGAGAATAGGGACTGTTTTCCTCCTTTTGGGGAATACAACCCCTAATCCAACAAAACAATTTCCCCTAATAACACTGAAGTCTTAAACTTCAGATTAAAGACCAAGTGTCAAACTTTTTATTCTCTCATTGAAATAAAAATACTGAAGTATTAAACTTCAGATTAAAGACCATTGTGTCAAAATTTTTTTACATTTTATATTGAAAATGTTTTTGATAAAAAGTGTCAGTTTGTATTTTTATATCTCATATCACTTGCATTTTCATATTTTTGTATCTTTCTTGTTATTGAATATGAATATTTACAACTTTTAGGAAATTTTTATAGATTTTTCTTGTCTTAAGTGAAAAGTTTATTTTAATTGTGTTAGTATGAGGAATAACTTTATTTACTGTGATTATAAAGAAGGACTGAAAAAACTTAATCACAAACAATTTTTTGAAAATGGAGATCTAACACTTCATTTCGATAGTAGCGCTACTTCAAATTTTTTTTTTCTTCCTCTAACTCTGTATGAAACTTTTTTTTACATAGTGTGCAAGTGTGTTTTTTTTATAATTCATGTTACTTTATATTTTGTTGATTTTACAAATATTATTATTATTATTTTATTTGTGTCATCATAAGGAAAGTTTTGCAAAGGGATAATTTTAAAAAATTTTTTGATGTTAGTTAAAATTTTTCGGCGAGGGGGGATGTAACATAAAAAGCTTCTATTAATCTTTTTACGTTAGTTTCTTTGCTATAAAACAACTCCTACTTTATTACTAATTAATTATTCTATTCCAAATTCTTTCTCACACTTTTAAAAGCCACATCCTGTTCTTAAATCTATTTTTGGCTCAACTATGCATTTAATTAAGAGCAGGACATATCTCCCTATGCTCTGTGTGGGAAAAGCTAGATTTCTTTCATAAACCAATAGTAATCCTTATCACTTCCCTTTTCCCCTCAAATATAACAAAATAGAGGGAAATTCCTTTGCTACTTTCCCTAAGATAAAAACTTAAGCACACAGTTTTTGAGTGCGATTTTGAGCTCCGCCTTTGCTAGAAAATGTCTTAAATATACTATGTGAAGTTAATAAAATATGTTTTGCCTTCCAACTGCTATCTGCGTGGCCTAACATCACTCACCATGACTGCTACCCTTTCATATATATATATATATATATATATATATATATATATATATATATATATATATATATATATATATATATATATATATATATATATAGAGAGAGAGAGAGAGAGAGAGATTTGACTCTTTTCTTAAAAAGTTTTTTTAGTTTTAAATAAATTAAAATAATTATAATTTTCGGCAAATATTAAGTTTACTGATAAAAATAATTAAAGTTACTGATAAAAATATTTAGTGCTTAGAACACTATTATATAAAAATGATTATGGAAAAAATTCCATGGAATTAAATTGAAAAAGAAAATATAAAAAATTATAAATAAAAATCCGGAGGGAAAAGTGTATAATCTCCTCATCAGCTCACACGATTATATCCACAAGAAGGAGTGCTTTCTAATATTGTATCAATATAGACAAAGGCAAAATATATCAATACAATAGTGTGAGGAGCACTAAAGAAAAAAAAATTTGAAACAAAATCAAACACATTAAATAATAAAAATCACGTAAAAAACGGGGGGGGGGGAATGTAAGGAAAGAACAGAATAAAACATGAAACGAAATCTGTAAAGCGAGTAGCGAATTCAAATGAACTTGCATGGGCGGGAAAACTTTCAAGAATGATTTTATATGTTTTCGTAATAAGATTACCTGATTACAAAATATGAAAACAGAAACGCAAATTGAGCTAAAAGCGTAAATAGAGGGTTTTTTTTGTTTTGTAGCACATTCTTATACTGCAGTTATGAAACTTGCTTGATTTGCTAGTCGCCAAGAATTGGCTCGAAAATGGATGTGCGCAAGGTAATATAATACTGGTATATAATTAATTAATAAGGTTATATAATTAATAAGGTTGATATTTAATTATACAATTAAAATTATTTTAGGAAATTAAATTTTATTTATGAAAAAAAAAGAGAGAGAGAGAGAAAGAAACATGAATTGCCTGTTTTGCACATATTTTTAGCCACTGATTTTCAAGAAATGGATTAGCAAATGGTAAAAATATAAAAATTAACAAAGAAGTTTTTGGTAAGTTTATTTTTAATAACTTAACGATTAACTCAGTGATTTTATATGGAATTTAATCACTTTAGGAATTTAATCCCTTTTTTTAATGAGTTTAATCACTTTAGGAATTTAATCCCTTTTTTTAATGAGTTTAATCACTTTAGGAATTTAATCCCTTTTTTAATGAAATTTAATCACTTATCGATTGTTTTTATTAAATTTTAAAATTGGTTGTTCCTGCCAGTAGTCATATGCTTGTCTCAAAGATTAAGCCATCCATGTTATGCATCAATAAATCTAAAAATAAATTTAAGGCAATAATTTTTTTTTATAGTAGTGCAAAAATAAATTAGCTAAGAAAGATGAAAAATTAGATCCTTGTGTGATCCATTACATTTTATTTTCTGATTTTTACGTGATTTTTTATTACTTAATGTGCTGTATTTTGTTTCAAAAAAAGTTTTTTGAGTGCTCTTCACACTATTGTATTGATATATTTTGCTGTCGCTGTATTGATACAATATTAGAAAGCACTCCTTTTTGCGGTTATCGTGTGAGCTGATAACGAAATCATATCTTTTTTACCCGGATTTTTATTTATATATTCTTAATTTTTTTTTCTTTTATTTTAATAATTTTTTTATCATCTTTTCATAATTTTTTTTCTCTATATTTTGAATTTATTTTATAAGTTCTAAATACTTGTAGCTCATGCGCAGTAAATTAAATTAATTAGTTTTCTTCGTTTTTCTCTTTTTATTCTTTTTGTACTTATTTATTGTGCTATATATAAGAGTGTGTGCTATATATAAGCATTTCTGTGCTACATGTACTATTGCGCTATATATAAGCAAAAGATACTCGCATTTTATAGAGTAAGATTAATTTGAATTAAATATTTTAATTGAAGAAAATTTATAATGCTTGAGCAAAAACGAAATGAATAGAATTTTTGTATTGCTTTCAGAAGCTCCCGCGGGCCGCACATCAACAGTCGACCGGCCGCATGTGGGCCTCGGGCCGCAGATTGTGCCTCCCTCATTTATAACACTATCTGAGTGTTCTGAAACATTTTTATGAGCCTTATATCCATCCAATAAATCAGTAAATTCACCTTATGAAAAAAATTAAATAAAGCAATCAAAAGAGAAGAAAATATCTCAATAATAAATTTTTTTCCTAACTGATCAAATGAGAACGCATTGCATATCGATATTTCATTAGTTTACTCACTTCGTATTCCAACAGTTCCATTACTCAATCGCCGCCTCAATGAATGTAACAACAAAAAAAAGAGGGTTAAATAAATAAAAACATGTTTCTTTCAGCCTCAAGCTATTTCCCCACCCCCCCCCCTCCCCTCTAATTTCACCCAAATTATAACAAAAGATGAATTTCAGGAAATGTACTCCACAATCTTTAAGAAAATACATCAAAGCAATTAAGAGAGACCATCGTTTGCGCCTTTTGTTATTCAGTTCTTTCCCTCCTCCTCCACCCTTTCCGTGAATTCCAAGCCGTTGCCACTTAACAGTTACAAAATATTGAGATGTATATGAGTTCTTTGAATTTTTTTTTCTTCTTCTTTCTCTTTGTTATTTAGTGATGTATTTCTTCAGTAAGGGGGGAAAATGTTACTCCGTGAGACTAATAATTGCGGAGTTTCGTAGCAAACAAAAAAGTTAATTTTAAAGAAACATATTCAGTCGAAACAAATAGTAACAACCAAGTGATATATAGAGAAAAAAAATTAAAGTCAATTTCTGCTTAGGCCAACAAAGGAAATTTTTATTTTAGTTACTTTTTATTAAATAATTAAAAAAAATTCTCCCATATAAAACTAATATTAATGAATGAATTAATATTACAAAAAACTGTATTAACTACAAGTGTTATCCACTACAAGTTCAAAAAAATGTCCCATATCTCCCATATAAAATTAAAATTAATGAATGAATTAATATTACAAAAAACTGTATTAACTACAAGTGTTATCCACTACAAGTTCAAAAAAATGTCCCATATCTCCCATATAAAATTAAAATTAATGAATGAATTAATATTACAAAAAACTGTATTAACTACAAGTGTTATCCACTACAAGTTCAAAAAAAATGTCCCATATCTCCCATATAAAATTAAAATTAATGAATGAATTAATATTACAAAAAACTGTATTAACTACAAGTGTTATCCACTACAAGTTCAAAAAAAAATGTCCCATATCTCCCATATAAAACTAAAATGAATGAATGAATTAATATTACAAAAAACTGTATTAACTACAAGTGTTATCCACTACAAGTTCAAAAAAAAATGTCCCATATCTCCCATATAAAACTAAAATGAATGAATGAATTAATATTACAAAAAACTGTATTAACTGCAAGTGTTATCCACTACAAGTTCAAAAAAAAATGTCCCATATCTCCCATATAAAACTAAAATGAATGAATGAATTAATATTACAAAAAACTGTATTAACTACAAGTGTTATCCACTACAAGTTCAAAAAAATGTCCCATATCTCCCATATAAAACTGAAATTAATGAATGAATTAATATTACAAAAAACTGTATTAACTACAAGTGTTATCCACTACAAGTTCAAAAAAATGTCCCATATCTCCCACATAAAACTAAAATTAATGAATTAATTAATATTACAAAAAAATTGTATTAACTACAAGTGTTATCCACTACAAGTTCAAAAAAATGTCCCATATCTCCCATATAAAACTGAAATTAATGAATGAATTAATATTACAAAAAACTGTATTAACTACAAGTGTTATCCACTACAAGTTCAAAAAAAATGTATTTCATTAAAGATTGAACATTTGAAAAAGATATATAAATATATATATATAGGGAGAGTATGGACTAATAGTAGGAATTGAAGAGAAAAAAAGGCACACGTGGTATCGGACAACTCTAAAAGTATAAATTGGGTGACGTGAACCACACCGGATACCACCTAATGTTCTTCAATGAATTTACATGACACAGCGAATATAAAATAATGAAATAGTATTTAAATCTGCACAATAAACTATTTTTTGTTCCAACAGAGATATAAGTTAGAAATGATCACTGAGGTTATTTTTAAAATAGGTACAAAACTGAATCGCTTCTAGTAAAATTCAAAACAATGACTAACTCTCAGTAAAATGACATGATAAAGTTGAGCTAAGCTTCTCCACATAAGTTAAAATGTTAATTAAAGTGAAGTGAACCGTAATGGCTCAGGGGATAGAGCGTTCGCTTTTCAATGAGGTGAACCGGGTTCGAATCCCAACGATGCGAATCGATACGAATTCCGAATCCGGCGTACACCGCTGACTTAAAATGTTCTCAGTTGTAGATGGATCATGGGTTAGAGTCACGCTAACCGGGTGAGTTTTTCCTCTCCAAGTAACGCAAATACGGGTAAGTTTCACCAAAGAATCCTCCAAGAAGGCAAAATTTCTCCCAATTCTTAATCCACGAGTTCCTTTGTCTTCTGGATTGGGTTCAAGAATACAAGGCTACGGAGTTGAGCATTAGTAATCGTAAACCCAAAAAAATGGGTCGGCTGTTCAACGACGATTATAAAATAAAATTAAAGTGAAGTTAATTAAATATAGGGCTGCTTCGCTCTTTGTTGAAATATAACTCTTTCTCGTCAACTTCTTTAGATTTATTCTTGGTTTAGGCATTTTGTTGTAACCGTTATATATTTTTATTTTATTGTACTTTGCAATTTCGATGCATAATTAGTTCATGTTCTTCATGGCTTCGTGCCTGTCTTTATGTTGAGTTAGATATATAACGAAAAGAAATTGAGATCTTTGTAAAAGAATATAGTATATGCCACTTAAGAGAATTGATACGTAACTGGATTGGTTTTACTATAAATAGAATGGAAAGAACAGTTGCAAACTTAAACAAATGCCAAGTTTCAACAACCAATCAGTATCAAGACCTATGTAGGAATTGACTTTTAAAAAAAAATTTATATTACTTCTTTTTTTATAAACTGTGTATATAGTTTTTTAAACATCTAAATCCTAATTTTCTTTGAAAATAGCTATCTTTTGTAACCATTTGTCATACAATAATAAATAAATAGGAGATTAAAAGTGACATTTTCTTGTACCATAGCAATACCGTTTTGTACTTGTACAATCATCTAGACACGAGCATTTCCTAATAATTTTGAAGATTATGATTCATAGTTATTGTCCCTCCCCTCACCCTTCCTCTCACTTTCTTCGGTAATTTGATTTTTTTTATTGCCATCGTAAAAGATTACATCACAGTACATTTATGAAATTGCTCTGAATGACATCGTCCTCCAGATCTAGTCTCTTCGAGTCATTTGCCTCTTTCTGTTATCTTGCAATTTTCAATTGTAACCGATATTGGGTGCGATTCATATGTCATGTTTTAACACTAGAAAGAGTGAAACTTAGTTTTCCTACATTGCCCAAGAGCAATCAAAAGTATTGGATTGTCAAAGAATAAATGATGTGTAAAAAAATTTCTTTAAAATTAATTTTAAATATTTTTTATAATATATACAGTTATATAACAAGTTATTAGTAAATATTAACAATAAAAAAAAATTATATGCTGAACAAAATTTTAAGAAATTGTGTCATTATATACATCATTGTTTTTCTAATTGAAATTAAAAGCAGTCAAAATGACTTCCTTAGGCAATCTAGCGTTAGGGCGAATGCACCTAAAGATTTTATGCTTAGGAATTCACAGGGCCAGACTTTGTCTAAGTGCCCCCCCCCCTCTGCTTCACTACTTCATTAATGAAGAACCGAACTTTATGTGGAGGTATTTAAATTCTTTACCTCTTTATTAGATAACAAGAAAATTGACTAGAACCTTAAATAGCTATAAAATCGCCCCCCCCCCTCCAATGGTCAAACGAAACGTCGTTCGATCAATTTTATTTATTTTCTGACAACTCTATGTCCGAATGCAGTCTTCTGATTGTTAACTTTGTCATCTAGCAGCGAAATATTCATATTCTTGCTGACATTTGTGCTGAACTGGGCTAAAATATCTCAATGACGATGGCTTAATTAAGCCATTCAGAAACCTGTATTTTTGTAAACATGACGCATTTTGCGATATGGAGATATACAGGATTTTGATTGGTCAAATTTAAATGACGTATGCGAAAATTAAACTGAATTCGCGCCCCAGAAATCCATGAATATATAGATTAATATAGATTGCGAAAGATAGTTTACGTTTTCATACGATAGTTTAATGAAGAAGCTGACGTAAAACTGACTGATTTTGCACTGTACTGATATTTTGTTTTTAAAAAAAAGTTCATTAAAGAAAGAAATATAAAATAAATTTTCCAGAAATATAAAATAAATTTTCCATTTGATTTGGGGGCCCCCTCTGATGTGGGGGTCTGGGGCAACTGCCCCGTATAACCCTGCCTTAGTCAGGCTCTGGGTATTCATGGAATTTTTATAATTTTCCTCTATAACTTTCAAAACTGGACACAGCTTGAAATACGTTTTTACGAAAATGGACTCAGCTGGAAAAGGCGTGTTTAAACGCATCTCCATGCAATGCTAAAAATGCAATCACGTGACATATATGCACGTGTATTACTATGCTTAATTCTGAACTTAATAAATCAATTGATTTAAAGAATTGAAACAGATGTATTCTGAAAGTATGTTTTATTAACACTATATTAACCTCTTCAGAACCGTGATCACATACACTTCATCTCGCGATTATTCTTTCACAAAAACGGGATAAAAATGCGTTTTTATCTGACTCTAGAGGCCCAATATTACACGGACGTTCTCTCATGTTGCATCTCGTATTGGAAAGTATACCTAATCCTTATTGCTTATACGAGTCTGAGGAACCGCATTTTTCTCATCAAATAAACATCAACATTTAGCAAACAGCCGATGTTCTTTAAATGAGCTGCTCGAGCCGTGGTGCTCAGGTGATAGAGTGTCCACCTCTCAGTGAGGTGGACTGGTTCAAATCTCAGCGGTGGCAGGTCGATATGCACCGATCACAGTGCTGACATAAAATATCCTTAGTGGTCTTCGGATCATGGGCTGGAATCTCCTTGCCGTCGGGCTAACCATGGGAGGTTTTCGTGGTTTCCCCCTACGTAACGCAAATACGAGTTAGTTTCATTAAAAAGTAATCCACGGTGGCTAGTTTGTCCCTGTTCTTGATCCAGGAGTTCAAATGTCATCTGGGTTGGGTTGACCAAGGCCACGGAGTTGAATATTGATAGTCGTAAACTCAGAATTGGATCTGCGATTATAAAATAAAATGAATTGCTGAAAGGTCACTACGAATAACGCCACCTGGTGTCAAAATGTCTTTATAAATATTTTCCTATATCTATAAATCATTTTCTGTTGAGATTTCCAGGTATTAAAAGCGCCTTAATTAATGTTTTTGTAACGTTGTTTATAGCCTCGTTGCATGCTTCTAAAAGTTGTTATTTGTCATAAAATGGTGCTCCATCATGAGAGTTTTTACGAGTCCGAATTAGAAGAAATCAGGACTTAATGGAACTTTGAACAACCATTAGTAGTGTCTTTGAATAGGGTTTCGAAGACGTAAGCCTTGGTGCAACAATGAATGTTGCGATCGCCCTCGATATCTGAATGTTTTGAAATGTTAATTGACTATTAGACGACTGTTATTACAAACATTATTCGGAGGAAGTACGTTTTTGTGCCTGATTACATAAAGTGTCGTCTGCAACTAATTAATCAATATATTTGTGGTCACCCCTCAAACATTTAACAATGAGGCCTAGAACGTGAAGATTCGATTATTAAAACAAAAATTATACAGAATGGTCCGTTATTTATTTTGCTCACCCTGCAGTTCTATTTCAAGAACTGAAAATATAAAGTTCATTTTTACTCAGTTTCAAAGTGCATTCTTAAACAATTATTTATAAAAAAAAATATTGTTGTATTGATTTCTTTAAACTTTACATTCCTATATTTTTCTAATGTAATCTAACATTTACTTCCTTAAGTTATTGTTAGGAAATGGTTTTTATGGGAATTATGTTTCATTTTATGAAAAATAATACAAAATCTGATGTGATTATGTCACAAAATATATTTTTAATAAAATAGAAGCACGGATAAAATTAGTCTACGCTTATAATTAGTGATTTGATCGCTTTACCAATATGAACATGTTTATACAAATTTAATTTTTGTCCCGCAGTGGACTGATCGTTAAGACACGGTTCCCAGCAGATCTCTGAAGTCAAGCATCACTGGCTGCGGTCAGTGTGCGGGTGGGTGACCCACTTGGATCAGTCTGCGTAGGGACCGAGGGTGTGCGGTATGGGTCCTCGTTAAACTGTGCTACCATAAAGTGCTCGACTTCGCGCGCAGGTCGTCGGGCTACCGAAGCGGGGGTGCCATCCCCTCTGCAGAGGATCAAAATTGTGATGGCATGTCTTCGGATCATCCTCAGGGATGTTTCCCAGACCGTCGCCAATAGCCCAGTGTGCAGCTCTAGTGCGACGTAAATGAACTACAACAACAACAACAAATTTTATTTCCTTTTAACTATTACCCTGAACATAATGAGAAAATCTGATTCATCATTACTATATTTATTATTTATGGGCCGGTATAACCTGGTAGGTAAGGCACTGTGCCCATGACCAAGAGATCGTGGGTTCGATACCGGCCGGGCGAAGACTCCCCGTGTAGTAAATGGCGACTGCACGTTAAATCTCTCGAGTCACGAAGTCCTCCATGTTCCCATACCAAATCATACGTCTGGGGGTACTGATCAAGGAGTTTTCTTATCTCCTGGATTGGGTTCAAAATTACGAGGCTACGGAGTTGAACGTTAGTTGTCGTAAACCCAAAATTTAGTCTGCTTTTCAACGATGGTTATAAAATAAAATATATTTATTATTTAACAAAGTAATTCCTTGATATGAAATTCATTTGAATTCTAAAAGAATAATATTTGACCAGGTGTGCCACTTTTTAATATGTGTATGCATTTAGAGCAATCTGGTATTTCAAGTTATGTAGTAGGTTTTTAAAAGTTACGTGACAATCAAATTAAAAAGTTTAGAACACTTTCTATTGAAACATACTAAAAATTGTTACGTTTCATTTAAAATTAATCAGTAAGGTATATATCGTATGAAATGGAACTTACTGGTTAAAAATTATAAGAATAATAAAGATAAGTATTTTATCACATTTTACCTAAAAATTTACACTTAACACAAATCCGAATTAAAACTTATAGCTACAAACAAGCTATAAACAAAAATTACTTCAAATGATGCTAAAAAGTTTTCGACAGTTACAAAAAATAAACTGGTCTTTAAAAATTATTACACAAAAAATTTATCGTACATAAATTAAACTGAATGACTAATAATCACATGTATAAATAATAATTATCGATTTCGTCATCAAAATCGTTAAGTAATTATCTAAATAGTTTTAAAAAATTCATTAAATGGTTTTTAAGATACTACTTACGCCCAAAAGTGATAAATATAGAATTAGTTCTTTAAGATATTATTTAACTGTTCTAAAGGTGTTCATTTTTATTTAATTATAAACAGGTTTTTAGTGTTTTTTTAAAGTAATAAGTTTAAAAAATTTCTAAAATTTTGAAACATTATCAAGCCTATGTTCAAGA